>NW_028241521.1:600000-876249 GCF_964263255.1 Lissotriton vulgaris
CATTGGCCAAAACCATGAATGCCCTGGGCCTCCTAGATGTGTGGAGATGGTTACACCCGACTGCTCAGGCGTTCTCCTTCTTCTCTGGGGTGCATAAAGTCTACTCCCGCCTGGACTATATCTTCATGGCGAGACAGACACTACAGGTATCAGATTTAGCGGAATACTGTGCACGAGGGATGTCCGACCACTCGCCGCTGATATTAGAAGTAGGCAGGAAGAGACAACTTGAACCTAGAATTCTCAGGCTTTCAGCCTGGGACTTACAGAGCCGGGACTCCTGAGGGGACTAAGAGCTGACGTTAAGGTATATCTGGCGGAAAACGTAGGGTCTGTGGACTCAGGGGCTGTCCTGTGGGAGGCGCTTAAAGTTATGCTCAGAGATAGGGCGCATTGTAGACTGGCGGACGCTAGAAGAAAGGGACAGGAGGAAATCCAAGAGCTGGAGACGCAGATACTGCGACTAGAGACAGAACACTATCGCACTAAAGACCCAGGGACCCTGAGACAACTGGTTGATGTACAAGCCCAGTATAAACAATTAGTGACAGGAGAGGCCAAGACACAGGCGCTGGCTACCCTACACCGCATTTATGATGTGGGTGACAAGTCCGGAAGGCTCCTGGCATGGTTGAGTAGGAAGGAAAGAGATGAGAGATGGGTGGAAAAAGTTAGGGTTGGCCCTGATACGTGGACATGTACTGACACTGGGATAGCAGATGCTTTTGCCGACTATTATGGGACCTTCTATAAGACCCGTGATCTGGGGACCAGAGAGATGGCCCTGGCATATTTAGCAACCACTGATATACCGAAGCTAGAGGAGATGGACTGTGCGGACTTAGAGGCTGACGTCACGGAGGAAGAGATCAGGGTGGCGCTGACAAAACTCCGTGCAGGTAAGGCCCCAGGCCCCAATGGATTCCCCGTGGAGTTCTTCAAGAAGACGGCAGACCTTCTGACTAAACACCTTTTAGGCATGTTCCGAGGTGCTGAGGAGGAGGGTCAATTCCCGCTGGACCTCAGACAGGCCACGATCATCCCAATCTATAAAGCAGGAAAGCCAGTGGACGACTGCGCGTCCTACCGCCCCATCTCCCTGATGAATGTCGAGGCGAAACTTCATGCAACTGTTCTGGCTCTTCGTTTGAGACAAGTCATATCGCAACTGGTACATATAGACCAAACAGGGTTCATCCCGGAAAGGGCGACTAGATATAATCTCCGTGGAACACATAACTGGCTCTGTGAAGTGAAAGGAAGGACGGAACCACATTGGTTCCTGTCTCTGGATGCTGAAAAAGCGTTCGACGCTGTACATTGGTCCTTCCTGGAGGGAGTACTGGAGCATATGGGCTTTGGGCCCAAGTTCCGGTGAAAGGTTCGCCTCCTATACTCAGGTCCTAGTGCTCGAGTCAGGGTAAATGGCACGACTTCCAAGGCCTTCCCAATACAGAGGGGAACCCGGCAGGGATGCCCACTATCCCCCCTTTTGTTTGCCTTATCTATTGAGGTCGTGGCATGCGCGATTAGGCAGAACCCAAGAGTAACGGGATTCCGAATGGGACACACAGGGCTACAAGAGGAAAAACTTTCCCTCTATGCCGATGATGTGCTACTGTATGTGACGCAGCTGGAGACTACAATACCGGCGCTCTTCAGTACATTAGACCAATACGGGGCCAGATCCGGATATCAGATCAACTGGCATAAGTCGACACTATACGATCCCCGAGGGCGAACAGAGTGGCCCCAGCTGCCAGACAGACTGCAGAAGACCAATGAGGGTTTTTTGTACCTGGGGATATTTATAACAACAAACAGGGATACCTCCTACGACCGCAATATACACTGTGTTATTAGTAACTTCAAACTGGACACAGGCAGATGGCAATTGCTCCCCTTGACCATTCTCGGAAGGGCTGCCATGTTCAAAATGATCTCCTTACCGAGATTCTTGTACGCATTTCAAAATGAATACTTCCTGATGCAGCCCAAGACTTTCCGAGAACTGAATGCGGAATTGAGGTCATACCTGTGGTTGGGGAGGCACCCCAGGGTTGCACTGGAGACCCTACAAAGACACCAATATGATGGGGGGGTTCTCCCTTCCTGACCTTGAGGCCTACTACTGGGCGGAACACCTGGCCCCCATCAATGACTGGGTGCACGCACCGGCCACGCACCCCACATATGCCTTTTGAAAGGCACTCTATGGGCACGCACAACTGTTTATACTACATATATGAGGGGAAGCGACAGGCCAGGCTGCTGCCAGCCACTAGACTTACTTTGAGAGCATGGAAGAGGGCCTTGAAAGCCACAGGATGGGCACATAGACCTTCGAGACGGACCCCGATTTGGAATTGCTCCTGGCTGAAAGAAATTGGTAAACTGAGAGGTTTCAGAGGCTGGGACGACATAGGCATTTCCTCTTTAGGAGATGTGGCTAACAGTGGGACCCTGAAGTCATTTAAATCACTGCAGGCGGTGGCATATTTAGCAACCACTGATATACCGAAGCTAGAGGAGATGGACTGTGCGGACTTAGAGGCTGACGTCACGGAGGAAGAGATCAGGGTGGCGCTGACAAAACTCCGTGCAGGTAAGGCCCCAGGCCCCAATGGATTCCCCGTGGAGTTCTTCAAGAAGACGGCAGACCTTCTGACTAAACACCTTTTAGGCATGTTCCGAGGTGCTGAGGAGGAGGGTCAATTCCCGCTGGACCTCAGACAGGCCACGATCATCCCAATCTATAAAGCAGGAAAGCCAGTGGACGACTGCGCGTCCTACCGCCCCATCTCCCTGATGAATGTCGAGGCGAAACTTCATGCAACTGTTCTGGCTCTTCGTTTGAGACAAGTCATATCGCAACTGGTACATATAGACCAAACAGGGTTCATCCCGGAAAGGGCGACTAGATATAATCTCCGTGGAACACATAACTGGCTCTGTGAAGTGAAAGGAAGGACGGAACCACATTGGTTCCTGTCTCTGGATGCTGAAAAAGCGTTCGACGCTGTACATTGGTCCTTCCTGGAGGGAGTACTGGAGCATATGGGCTTTGGGCCCAAGTTCCGGTGAAAGGTTCGCCTCCTATACTCAGGTCCTAGTGCTCGAGTCAGGGTAAATGGCACGACTTCCAAGGCCTTCCCAATACAGAGGGGAACCCGGCAGGGATGCCCACTATCCCCCCTTTTGTTTGCCTTATCTATTGAGGTCGTGGCATGCGCGATTAGGCAGAACCCAAGAGTAACGGGATTCCGAATGGGACACACAGGGCTACAAGAGGAAAAACTTTCCCTCTATGCCGATGATGTGCTACTGTATGTGACGCAGCTGGAGACTACAATACCGGCGCTCTTCAGTACATTAGACCAATACGGGGCCAGATCCGGATATCAGATCAACTGGCATAAGTCGACACTATACGATCCCCGAGGGCGAACAGAGTGGCCCCAGCTGCCAGACAGACTGCAGAAGACCAATGAGGGTTTTTTGTACCTGGGGATATTTATAACAACAAACAGGGATACCTCCTACGACCGCAATATACACTGTGTTATTAGTAACTTCAAACTGGACACAGGCAGATGGCAATTGCTCCCCTTGACCATTCTCGGAAGGGCTGCCATGTTCAAAATGATCTCCTTACCGAGATTCTTGTACGCATTTCAAAATGAATACTTCCTGATGCAGCCCAAGACTTTCCGAGAACTGAATGCGGAATTGAGGTCATACCTGTGGTTGGGGAGGCACCCCAGGGTTGCACTGGAGACCCTACAAAGACACCAATATGATGGGGGGGTTCTCCCTTCCTGACCTTGAGGCCTACTACTGGGCGGAACACCTGGCCCCCATCAATGACTGGGTGCACGCACCGGCCACGCACCCCACATATGCCTTTTGAAAGGCACTCTATGGGCACGCACAACTGTTTGTACTACATATATGAGGGGAAGCGACAGGCCAGGCTGCTGCCAGCCACTAGACTTACTTTGAGAGCATGGAAGAGGGCCTTGAAAGCCACAGGATGGGCACATAGACCTTCGAGACGGACCCCGATTTGGAATTGCTCCTGGCTGAAAGAAATTGGTAAACTGAGAGGTTTCAGAGGCTGGGACGACATAGGCATTTCCTCTTTAGGAGATGTGGCTAACAGTGGGACCCTGAAGTCATTTAAATCACTGCAGGCGGAATTTGGGCTCCACCGCTCACAGTTTTTCAAATATATGCAATTTAGGCACGCATGGCGAGCGGAAAGGACATTACAGGAGGCACTCCCTGAATATGCACCTCTGGAAGGCCGCCTGCTGCAGGAAAAGATTCCCGAAAAGACGGTCTCCCTGACGTATAAGACGATTATGAATAATAAACCGGACAGACTGGAGGGCCTCCGGGCGGTATGGGGGAGGGAGGGGGGGGGAGATGGATGAGGTGGACTGGGGGGTGGTGTTAATGCATCCTAGAGAGGTAGCGATTAAGTCGCGACTCCGCCTGCTACAATTTAAAATCCTACATAGGGTATACTTTGACAGGATGCGTCTCTTTAGGATGGGGAGGATACCGGCCCCAGCTGCTTGCGCTGCAGAATAGCACATGGAGATTTCTTACATACACTGTGGTCGTGTTCACATATACAAACATACTGGGGGGAGGTCACCGCTGAACAGATTGAGGTACTAGAGAGAGATATTCCATTGGATCCGAAACTTATCCTGTTGGGGATGTCCAATGATGTGGACCTGGCCCGTCCACTGCTGATCTTCTTAGCACTAGCACTGGTGGTAGCCAAAAGGGATGTTGCCAGGAAATGGGGGGCACCGGATGCACCACAGTTAG
Source organism: Lissotriton vulgaris (assembly GCF_964263255.1). Lineage (NCBI taxonomy): Eukaryota > Metazoa > Chordata > Amphibia > Caudata > Salamandridae > Lissotriton > Lissotriton vulgaris. Next base: position 604,843 of record NW_028241521.1, read on the forward strand.
GAGAGTGGAGGAGGGGCATGGATTTATACATGGCGGCCGAAAGGGTTACGTATCGGCGAGAGGGTGTCCGAAAAAAATTCGTAAAATATGGGGCAAATGGAAACACTACCATGGTTTAGATGGAGGACTATAAGAGAGGCACTTTGTAAGTACCAAGGCTACAAACTTAGGAAGGGGCTGTCCGAGTTCAAGAGACTGTACATCACGAATAGGTGGACAAGCCATTAATACAGGTATACTGGACTAATAATAGGAGGGACATTTATTCTGTTGGAATGTGTGGGGGGGGAGTGGGGTGGAGGGCGTGGGAGCCTTGACTTGACAGTGACATGCTTGTTATGTAACTTCTTTCTTTTGATGAAAATAATAAAAATGTTTTTTAAAAAAAAGAATATACGGCAATGCAAAGACAGTATTTACTAACTGTTATGACAGGGAGCAAGATCTTCAACACACATAGCATGGACTCCACTTCAGTCTTCCACAGTCTTTCTCCAATTGCTGCTTGCAGGCAGCTCTTTTTATACACAATTGAATAATGGTTCAGTACAACAGTAAATAATAATTGACTTGCAAGTTACAGATTTAAGACCAAAAAAAACACTAGAGGACGTGTGACCCCCATAACCATGGTGTCTGACCTAATCCATTACACATTCTTTACTGCACTCCCAACTATGTTTGATAAATTAAGGATTCTTCTGTTCATGAATGCAAGTGCGTTCATGGAAAATGTAATTTAAGTGAAGTGTGCGCTTTTAGTATTGTGCCCCTAAGAAACTGTTTGGAGGCACGGAGTGCCAGTGGACTAGTGTGTCAAAATCATACATGCTTTCAAGTTTACTAAATAAAATTTGGCCTTTAACTGAGAAAAAAAAAGAAAAAAAAAAGAATCAACACATCCCTGAATCTCCGTGTATCACAACGGGGCACCAAGTTTGTCGGGCCGCAGTAAGAAACCAACGCATCACCTCCTTTTCAGTAGGAAACAAATGCATCGCCTTCCCTGTGTGGCAGTAGGGAACTGACACATCACCTCCATTGGAGTAAGGAATTGAGACATCACCTTCCCTAATCCTAAAGAACTCATGCATCACCTTCCCTGCATCTCTTTTTGTTTATGATTTTGATGGATCCAAGGTACTTTCAGTCCCCATTAGGATGTCGGGCGGATCGCCACCGCCCGCATGGTGGTGGCGATCTGCCCAACATCCGTCCCCGCCCGCCACCCATTTCCCCCCCACTATAATACTATGGTGGGGGGACCGCGGCAGACGGAAAGACTGTCCGCCGCTTTTCCGCCCGGTCAACAAGTTGACCGGGCGGAAAGGAGTTTGATATGGTGGCGGTGTCTGTTAGACACCGCGAACCATATTATGATGGGTCGGACACATACGCAAAGGCATGCAGGAATCACTTGCGGAGGCCCATTGCGGGCCCCCAGGGATTCTGGGGGGTGGGGGGGTGCAAATCATTTCAATATACAAAGTGGCAGGCACCTCACAGTGCCTGTCACGTTGTACATTGAACTGCCTGACTGCATTTTTAGCATTGCAGCGAGCGGTGCTTTCAGCACCGCCCGCAGCAATGTTAAAAATACGGGATGCGCCCGCCACTGTGGCGGGTGCATCCTAATGGCCCAAGCGGGCCATCAGTCAGGCGGTCCCTTTTTGCATCAGGATGGCGGGCGGACAAAGTCCGCCCACCACCCTAATGACCCCCTTTGTGTTGAAAGTATTGCATCTATAGTTTGCTATGGACAGAACTATTTTTACCTTTTAAAAGTCATATATTGATAACTGTATTGTGGATTTTTGTTGTTTTGGTATTGTTTGGTTTAGATAAAAATTACTTATTTTTCTAAACTGGTGTAGTGTCCATTTGTAGTGTTTTCCCTGTATTACTGTGTGTGTGCACAAATGCTTTGTACACTGCCTCTGGGATAAGTCTCTCTGTTCATTTCACGCTGCCAAGGGGGAGCAGGTGTTATTTTAGAAGTGTATCCCCCTTACCCTGACTAGCAGTGGTGGCTCGCCGAGGGAGTGCTGCTGTGGGGTGGGACAGGGAAGGGGCAGGGTGGTGGGTAGTAAACTATGGCATTCTCTGTTACGGAGTTAAGTACACACATAAATAAAACTATTTACATTGCGTGCACTGCAACACCAACTCCCTGGTGCTTTATTGAAATGCAGGGAGGCTGCGCTGACTACCCCGCTGCCCTGTTGACCACCACCTCTCGGGCAAATACTAGAAAGAAGGGGGCTGTGCAGTCCCCGAATCCCCAGGTCTGCCACCTTGAAATTAAATGCGGGGCATGCAGACCCCCAACAGCCCTGGGAACAAGCACCTCGCCAGGGCTTTACCTAAATTAAATATGGGGGGACTGCTATCGCCCTGGGGTGGTGTAATGCAATGGAGAGGGGTGTGCCTCCCTCCTGGAGACATAGATGACCCTGGGGACTGTCACTTCCCAGGGCTTTATTTAAAATAAATGCAGGGTAGCCTCTATTTAGCCACCTCCCAGGGCCAAATAGAGGAAGGGGGGTGCACAGGCCCAAAGCCCTGGGACAGCCACATCCCTGGGGCAATATTGAAATTAAATGTGGTGGTGATCTGACACCCAGCAGCCCTGGGGAACGCCACCTCCCAGGGGATTTACTTAAATTAAATGCGGGGAACCGGCACCTTCTAGGGGCTGTGTAGTATAATTGAGGGGGTGCGTGGCCCCCATCCTTGAACCACAGATAACCCTGTTGACTGCTGCCCCCCCCAGGGCTGGCTCCTACTATGCCCCGCGGTGCTGCTCCCGCCAAGCCACAGAATACTTTCCACTTCCAGCAAGCAAGAGCAATAAAAATTATCTTACTTGCTGGAAGTGGAGCAAAATAGCTTTTAGACATAGAGAAATGCCTTTCCAGCTGATCCCTATGTCTGAAAGAAATGTTGGCTCCTGCAGGAGGTGGAGAGCTGGCAGGGACTCCAGCAGCCTTTATGTGCCCCCTGCGGCCCTCAACAAAAGTCACTGGGTGCCCTAAGTGGGACCAGGGCACCCATACTGGAGGCTGGGGATGGGGTCCTCGGGTCCAACATCGACCCGTGGAAGGTGGCCGCTTGACCCCCCCTCCTCTATCTGTACATTTCCAGGCCCTGTGGGATTGGGTCACCTGGGCCATGTGGCCCATCTCTCCCACTAGTAAAATATTATTTTTAAAGGCTGGGCCAGGGGTATGAGGTCCCTGCAGCCAAAATCAGTCCGGGAAAAGGAGCAGCGCAGCTTCCCTACCCTATTAAAAACGGCCCGGGCCCCAGGGGGTGAGGTCCCCAGGACAAAATGGGCCAGGGGAAGGGGTCCCAAAAGATATTTTCTAAAAAAAGGCAGGGGTTCAATTGACCACTGCCTACTATTAAGAAATTAGACTTTAAGGTTTCATTTTTTATTCAACGCATCCCGTTTTCTTTAACGAAACAGACTGCATTTTTAAAAACAAGATTGCTTTAGTTAAAAACAATCACAGAAATGGTGGTCTCCTGGCCTCAGCAGGCAACCATCCCTATGATGGCTGTAATTCCTAATTCCTTATGGGTCACAAACTGTGACCTACCTCATTAATATTCATGAGATACTTCGATTTGCAACCCACAAGGAATCCCTAAGTGTAATTCATTGAGTTTCATACATTAGAAATACTGATTTCCCTTCTATAGAGCCCTTCATAGTCCTGCACAGTGCTACCTTTTAACCAGTCACCTATTATCTTGACTGAGTAGTCAACAAAATCATCGCTGGTCTCACTCGAGGTTTTGTGAGACTCCCTGAATGTAATTCTGTACTATTCAGTGGTGAGTCCACAACCCTCAATCATGGTCTCCCTCATGAGGTCATAGAACTCAGCATCTGTCTCACTGAGTACCAGGAGTCTGGAGATATCAACCTGTCATGCACAATGGTGTGACTGACACAAGGAGCCCTCAGGGCAGTGATTGGTATTCCATTCACCTCGATGTGATGGAAGTGGGGGGCATATTACCAAGCAATAGCGATAATTATCGCTATTGCTTGGTTAGCGTGAAAAAATCGGCCACAATGCATGAATATCGCTGAAAAGTCAGCGATATTCATGCATTAGCGACCTAATGCTCTTAGCCATGTTATCCACCTCCCATTGGATAACATGGCTAAGAACTGCTCAGTGCCAAGATGTTAGTGAGGTTTCCAGTCGCTAACATCTTGGCACGCCCACTTTGCATGTCATTAGTGATAAATATCACTGACATGCAAAGTGGGGCCCAAGATGGTCGCTATCTCCTACTAGCTGTCGCTAACTGGTGTTAGCGACAGCTAGGTAATAGGGAGATAATTTTATCTCCGCTTTCTTGGCTTTTAAAGCCAAAAAAGTGGAGATAAACCCCCTTGATAATATGCCCCTGTGTGCTTCCCTCTAGAATCCCCAATTCACTTTCTGGTTCTACTTTGCAGAGTTGTCCTTATCCGAGGAGCAATTCTCAAAGGCTACACTGACAACCCCAGTGCCTACTTTTTTTCTTGGGACAAGCTAAGTCCCCTCTGTAGTACCCAACCTACTGACAATCAAAGCAGAGCTTACTGTCTATAAACTCTAAAAGCCTAGGTTCCTCACTACTCTGTTTGCCACTAGAGTTGGGGTAGGATGCACTATCCTCTTTTGTGAGGGCCTGGGTCCCTGAAGGAATTTTTTGGAGAACTTACCACATCCACCTCTACCCTTCTATGGGACTAACCCCACTTTCTTAGACTCTCACCCATGATGCTTTTTGTGAATCCATTCTAGTCCTAACCTATTTATCAGCCTTCTCAGCCAGCTCGCTGAGACTAGAATGTGATGTATCTACTAGATGCTGATGTAACATTTCTGATGTACAGTTTGCTCAAATGTGCTCCTGAAAAATCAATTTGGAGAGACCTACATAATCCTGCACCTTGTTACCTTTTGACCAGTCACCTAGTTTCTTGACTGAGAAATCAACAAAATCAACACAGGTCTGACTCGAAGTATTGTGGATCTCCCTGAAGTTAATCCTGTACTCTTCAGTGGTGAGTCCAAAGCCTTCAATCAGGGTCTCCTTTGTGAGTTCAGAGGACTCAGCATCTGTCTCACTAAGTATCAGGAGTCTATCCGTGCACTTGCTTGAGAACAGCTCTCAGAGAGAAAAGCCCATTGTTTCTTGTGTAACCTTGTCATTCTTCAAGCTCTCTTCACAGTAGAGAACCAATAGGTTATGTCGTCACCTTCCACATATTTAGGGACAATCCCTTTGAGGATTGTGGGGTCAAAATCTTAATCTTTCTCCCTATTTAAGATTTTGCTGCCACCAGAGATGGATCCCGAGCCCATTTAAGCTCTTTATTTTTCTATTGCTAAGATTGTAGCCTCAAGGGCTATTCTTCTAGCTGGTCTTTGAAGATCAGGAATTTCCTCTTCGGTTTCTTCAGGGCTACTGCGAGAAGTACTTCAAGTAGGGGTGCTGTCAGGAGGCAGATCTGAGGACTCATCATGATCCTTACTGACATCTCCATCACCTGTCCCATTAGGGCTTTATTCCATTGCCATGGCTTTATCAATTTCAGCAAGCAACTTTTGGAGATGTGCCTTAGTGGGGTTAGACCCCATGGGAAGGTTCCATGCTTTACAGAGGCCCTTAGGTTGGGCCAACAAGTTTCTTTTCGGTACACTGATTCAACACATGGTTATGTACCCTCTGTCTCAGACATAAAATTAAATCAGTTGGGGCCTTTTTGGGAATTCAATAAAAACATTCTATCAGTCAATTTAAGGAATAACTCTCTAGGATACTTTTTAAATTTCAAAACAACAATGGCTGGTGGATTACCCAAGGCCCTAACTGTTCAAATTAGAAATTTGAAAAAAAACAAAAATTGGAAAATTAAAAAGTTTTTTGGGCAACTAAAGTCAATTGTGGATTATTTTGTGGAATCACAATACTGATAGAGCGGTACAACAAATGCAAACCTTTGTATCCCAGCACCGACGGTACAACAAATGCAAACCTTTGTATCCCAGCACCGAACCACCAATGTAGAAACTTGTTCTTTATATAGTGTACTAAAATAAGGTACACTATGCAGAGAATCCAGCTGACCTTTACCTATTTAGAGGGGTTATAATGATAATCCCAAATGCTCTCTTTTGTGGTAGTGTGGGAGAGAAGTTTAGGCTTATCAGAGGATAGTGTTAAGCACTTATTGCACACACAGAGAAAGTAAGAGAGACACTCAATAAAGACATCCAACACCAATTAAAAAAAAACACAGATTTTTATATGAATTTAGATACAAGATCATCATAATCAAGTAAGTACTTTTCGAGATAGTGATTTTTCAAGACACAGAAAATGCTCTGTATCTGTAGCTTTATGTTTAAAGTATTTTATTCAGCACAACATACAAGGACAAACATACATCACCATGGAGCGACTTGTTAGGGCGGGCAAAGCCTCATCCCCAGCGAAGAACTATCAGGTGCAGTTCGTATGTGCTAGTCCATTACAGCAGTACATAGTATGCTTTGTCGCAGTATGAGATGACATTTTCATTGCACACACCCCCCCAAAACCCCAACTACCCAACTCCCCGGCCCCGGCCCTCTCCCCCCTCCCCACCCTTCGTCCAGTGCACAGACCCTATCCAAAAAGTACACCAAAGCCACCTCCTACAGGGAAAGCGATTCTCTCATCAATTCACGGGGCTGGCGTTGCTGGGCTCGTGAGCCGCAATAGGCGGAGGTATTTAGGACAGGTAAGTTCTTTAAATTCTGTGAGCAGTAAAGAATGAAATGGTTGCCAAAGCTCATTAAACTGCGCTATATCTCCCGCCGCTGTGAGTGACAATTTCTCCATGCCCAACACGTGCCACAATCTATGGAGCCAGCCCGTGATAGAAGGTGTTGTGGTAGTGCGCCAACGTATCAGGATGTTTTGTACTGCTGAACCTAGTGCAATGGCTATTTGCCTACCCCTACAGGATCTGAGCGGGTACATCAGTCCATTCGGGAGCCCTAGCAGGGTGTATGCTGGAAAGCGTGGTAGTTCAATGCCAAAATTGGAATCAATTTCATCCAGCACTTCCTTCCAATAGGTTTCCAGGAGTGGGCAGTCCCATAGAATGTGCGTAAGTGTTCCCCGGTGCCCGCACCCTCGCCAACATGTGTCTTCCTTGCTACGGTCAAATTCGTGAACCCGCTCCAGTGTATGGTACCAATAGGTAGAGACCTTAGTCAGTGTGTCAGTGAGACCCATGTGGTATGCTGAATGCCTCACTCTGTAGGATATGTGCTCCCAGTCTTTAGGGCTTAGTGTCCTTCCCAGCTCCCGCTCCCAGCGTTCTCTCCCCGGATTATAGAGGTGTGTTGAAGGCGGTTGTAGCAATCTATAGAGGTCCGTAATCAATTTCGAATCCGATGTACGCGACAGTAACCATTTTTCATATGGTAGGAGGTGCCTATCGGCCGTCTCTCGCACCTGTGGTTGAAGAGCCCAGTGGCGAGCTTGCATATAGCGGTGTCTCTCGGTCTCAGGGAGTGAAAACTCCTGGCGAAACTGCAGGAAGGGGACAACCCCCTCTGGGCCATACATGTGACACAGGGCTCTACACCCCGCCTGCCTACAGTGTGTGAATGCTCCCTTTTCCATTCCTGGGGTAAAGTCCGGGTTGTCCACCAACGGTGTGAGCGGCGACGGGAACGAAGTGAGGCCACACGCAATGCTAGTGGTATCCCAGACCCGCAGGGGCACTCTTGTAATAAAGGAGGCGTACAAGTTTTTAGGTCAGTGAGTCCGGCGTAGAAATGGGATTTCCTGCAGGGGTCTGCCCGCCACCGCCTGGTCCTGGAAGAGCCAGTGCTTGTCGGACTCCCACTTACTCCATTCCACGAGATAATGCAACTGCGCTGCTTGGAAATATTTACGGAAGTCAGGTATTCCCAAACCTCCCGCCTCAGGGGCCAACAGTGAGAAGGCTCTGCGCATCCTGGGCTTTTTCCCCTGCCATATAAAGCGCGAAACATCCGTCTGTAGTTGCGGGATCCACCCGACCGGTGGTTGGAGCGGTAGGGCCCGGAACAAATAAAGCACCTGTGGCAGGACCGTCATTTTAACGGCGGCTATCCTGCCCAACCAGGAGAGGGTGCCGCGGTTGGTTCCATCGGCCCAATTCCTCCCTGATCTTCGCACCCAAGGCCGTGTAGTTGGCTGATACCATGGCCGGTAAAGTGGGAGCTATCTGGATCCCCAGATAGGGTACCGCCTCTGATGACCAAAGCATGGGGAATTGGTTCTGTAGGTGGATCCTAGTGGCCGGTTCAAGGGAGATATCCAGAGCCACCGACTTTCCCATGTTCATTTTAAACCCCGCGACCGCGCCAAAGGAGGCCAGCTCCTCGATGCAGGCCGGCAGGGCCGTTCGGGGCTCGTCAAGCGACAAGATGACATCGTCAGCGTAGAGGCTTATAGCGTGTGTGAAACCTCCCATCCACAACCCCGTCACGCGGGGGTGTGGATCCGAGAGCGGGCGAGAGCGAGCATCCCTGCCTAGTGCCTCTTTCGATGTTAAAGTCCCTAGAGTTATACCCATTCACGCGAACCACAGCAGTCGGCTGTCTGTAGCAGTTAAGGATCATAGAGCGGAACTTATCCTCTATGCCCGCCTTCACCAGAACTCGTTCCAGGTAAGGCCAGTGCTCTCGGTCGAACGCCTTCTCCGCGTCCACCGCTAGCATCATTCTTTCCCCCGGAATCTGGGAGGCTTTCTCTAGCAGGTGGACGATCCGTTTCGTGTTGTCAACCGTCTGCCTCCCTGGGACAAAACCAGCCTGGTCAGGATCTATGAGACTGGGTAAGTGAGGGGCCAGTCGGGCGGCCAGGATTCCCGTGTATAATTTTAAATCTACATTCAGAAGAGATATCGGTCTATAAGATCCACATTGCTTCGGGTCCTTCCCAGGTTTGGGGATAACTGTAATGGAGGCCCATAGAAGATCAGGCGGGATGGCCCCCGGTTCAGCAAACGAGTTGAAAAGACGAGTAAGGATAGGGGCCAGCGACGTGCAAAACGTTTTGTAAAAGAGCGAGGTGTACCCATCCGGGCCTGGCGCTTTGCCATGTTTAAGCCTGGCGATGGCAGAAATCACCTCCTCCATCCTGATGTCCCGATTTAAGTGCTCCGCCTGCAAGGGATCCAGGGAGGGCAAGGAGACCGAATCCAAATAAGCGGCCATGGCCGTCTCATCCGGTGGCTCACTAGTGTAGAGATCCGCGTAAAACCTGCGGAATACGGCTGCTATGTCAGCGTCTTCCGTCTCCACCATTCCCGTAGGATCAGAGATCTCTTTCACCAGCTGACTCTGGCGTGCTACTCGAAGCCTGTTGGCCAGCAATTTGCCACAACGGTCCCCCCCTGTGTAAAAGGTATGGCGCAACCGGAGTGCCGCGTACTCCGCTCGGTCCAGGTCCCGGGCCGCCAGGAGCTTTCTTGCTTCCTTGAGCTGCCACCAAATTCTGGGGGCCCCTGTCCTTCGATGTAGCTGTTCGAGCTCGCGGACCCGATTGGTGAGTTCTGCCCTCTTGGCCTGTCGCTCTTTATTTTCGGCAGAGGAGATCGACAAAAATTCCCCCCGGAGGACTGCTTTCAAGGCTGCCCACTGTGTGGCCCGGGCGGTGTCAGAGTTGTCGTTGTGAGTTAGATATTCCTGGATTGCGTCCTCAATGCGGTCCACCACCACCTGCCTGTGCAATAGAGTGTCACGGAGGCGCCATGTTCTGGGAGGGCGAGCTGTCGGAGGCAGACACAACGTAGCATCGACCGGGGCGTGATCCGATAGAGACAACACGCCCATATCCGACCCCGAGACCAGCGCTTGCACCAGAGACGTGACCAAGAGGTGGTCTAGCCTCGCATACATCTTGTGTGCGTGGGAATAATACGAATAATCCCTGTCCGTGGGGTGCATGTGTCGCCAAAGATCAAGGAGGTCTACCTTCGCCAGCCGCGCCCTACAGCCGGCGGAGAACTCCCCGACCTGCGGGGAGCGCTGCGCCGACCTGTCCATAGCGGAATCAAAAACCATGTTAAGATCTCCCCCGAGAATAATATGTCTATCTTGCGAGGCGGTAATATCCTCAACCGCCGATTGTAGGAAACGTTCCTGCCGTTCATTAGGGCTGTACAAAGACCCGATCGTAAAAGTAAGACCCCCAATCCTAAACCGGTATGCCAACAGCCTGCCTTTCTGTTCGGTGAACTTGTGGAGGATTTCCCCTTTAAAGTGTCTGGCTACCAGTATCGCCACCCCCACTGTCTTAGTGGTACAGGAAGAGAAGAATTGTGATGGGAACTTATGGTAGCGTAGTCTGTGTGTGTCCTGTGGCAGCAGGTGCGTCTCCTGAAGGAGACATATGTCCGCACGTGTATTCTCCAGAAGAGAGAGCACTGCCCGTCGCTTGACAGGACTATTCAAACCCCTGACATTCAGGGTCACAACCTTAAAAGTGTCAGGAGGCATCGGGAAAGATATGGAAGAAGGCGTAAAGACCCCGCTCGGATAAGGCGGAGTGCATGAGCGCCCCTAACGGTACCAGAAGCTGCAAAGCAAAGAAGAAAGTGCAGGTGTTTGGGCAGCTTCCCCGTCCAGGCAGACTAGGGTGTATGAAAATCGCCAGAATATCTAGTAGCCGCACAGTGCACTGGACGACCCTCCCCCCCTTCCCAACTCCCGGATCCCTTCCCCATCCCGATCCCCTCCAACTCCCCAGGAACATCCCCCCAAACTGCCCACCCTGCCCCCTTCCTTCCCCACTCCACCTTCCCCTCCTCCCTCCATCCCAACTCCCCAACTGTCCCCAACCCGACCCGCAACTGGAACCACCCCAACAACCCCCTCCCTTCCCCCCCTGCTCCCTCAACTGTGCCCACGATTCCATTGTCCCAGTCCGGTCCTCAGCGGACAAGTCTGCGGAAAGTTTCTCAAGTGGACGTCCAGCCACTGCCCGCCCCCCCGCCACCTCCCCCACCCCGAACCCCCAAACCTGCATTGTCTGAATGGCTATGTTGATCTCCCCCCGGAGAATATTCAGGCCGTCAAAGCGACTTCCGTAGGCGCCGTGTCTCTAGCCACTTCTTGAACTGCATTGGCCATGTCCGCTCGGATGGTGGGTGAGTCTGGATGGGCAGAAGAAGTAGAAGACCTGCGTGCTGGGATCGATTGCCAACCGTCTCTGGTAGCACGCCGTCGAGGGGGAGTGGGAGCCGTATCGTCTGTCGGGGTAATTCCAAGTACCCCGCTGGTGTCCTGGAGGGAGCGAAGCTGATGCAGAGTCCCGTTCCATCGGAAAATCAAGCGGAAGGGATGGCCCCATGAGTACTGCGTATTGTGATCGCTCAGAAAGTCCATAGTGATTTTGAACCCCTTACGCTTCTGGAGAGTTATTATCGAAAGATCCTGGTAGAGAGCAACCTGGTGCACTCGGAAGCGCAGGGACTGCTGCTGACGTGCTTCACGAATAATCCGCTCCTTCAGGGGAAAGTCCGGTAGGAAAGCCAAGATATCAGGTGGAGGCGCAGAGGCCCTGCGAGCCAGGCCCACCCTGTGAGCCCTGTCTATTCTAATGACGAAGTCAGCCGGCTCACCCAGTATCTCTCTGAAGAGTTCCCTGAGATACCCAGCAACGTCCTCGCTCTCGTCTCCGAATGGAATTCCCCAGACCGGTATGTTGTTGCGACAGGACCGGTTCTCGAGGTCTTCGTTATGCAAATGGAGGTCGAGTTGCTGATCCCGTAGGCACAGCACCTCCTGCTGCAGCTGTGCAATCTCCTCGTCCCGGGAGTGACCCGCTTCTTCCATAGTGGCCACCCGCTCGCCAAGACCATCAACCTCTCTTCGCACCTCACGGACCTCCCCTGCGGCTTCCTGCTTTAGCGTTTGGAAATCTTCCCTGAGCGAGCTGAAGAGGGATTCGAGAAAGGATCTAGTCACTGAGGGTTCCCCCCCCGCTGCCCCTTGGGAGCTGCTCGAGTGGCCCGGTGATTGTTGCCTCCTTTTCGTGCCTCACTGGGCCTCTGTTCAACATTTCAGGCAGTGTCCGGTCCCCCTTCCTGTTACCTCTGTTGCCGGCCATATTGCCGGTGAGGGAGCGCACTGTCGCCTTCCAAGCTCTGTAGGTAGCCTTTACTCCGGGTACCGGGTGTCTCAAACCCGGCTCGCTGCACGTTCCGCTGATCAAACCGGTGGCCGGGTGGAGAACCCTCGCGTCGGAGGAGCCCCGGACTCGGCCCGATATCACGTGTGGGCAGTTTTGGCGGTCCGAACCAAAGTTTGTTGTGTCCAAACGGCAGACACACGTACCCCCAACCAATTTTGGAGCCTGCTCTGTTCCTCTGATGGGCCGTCGACCCCAGGAGGACCGCTGCAATGGTGATCTCTGCTAGGCCTTCCCTCTGACCTTGCGTGGCGATCTGCGCCAACACTCCCGGGCCAAGTCTCTTACCCCCAGGTCCTGGCCGGTCTCACTTCCCCAGTTGGCGTGGCAGTCAGCTGCGAAAGTTCCGACTTAATCTATTGGCCAGCTGCCGCCATCGGAAGGGGTTTGCCTCAAGGGAGCCAGCCGCCAGGCCCCAGCCCCGGTCCCACGCGGTGGTCTTCGATGATACTCTGGGTTCTGGTCTCTCTCCTCTGGGCGTTGGGCCTCTGCGCTTTACCACTGGGTGCCGTACACTGCCGCGGGGGTTCCGCTCCGGCTCCGCGACAACCTCCGCTTCTGGGAGAAGTGCGTTTCAAGGGCGTGTACCGCTAGGCCTCATCCCCGGCCTCGCGTAGCTTCCTGCATCAGCACTCCGGGTCCCATTCACACACCTCCGGGCATCGGGCATCTGCACCCAGCCGCTCAGAGTCGCTGCCAGCCACAGGGACTCCAACTCCGGACCCCCAACGCGTCTCCGCCACAGTGAAACTTCGCCTCAGGAGAGTTTGCCGCTGGGCCTCATCCTCGGTCTCGCGTGAAGATCCGACCCGGGGGCCTCGGTTAACAGTCTATCGCCACCAAGCACTGGATATATGCACCTCTCCGTGCGGTACTGGGGTCCACCGAGGCGAGTCCTGCCTCAATACTCCAGCCAGCCGTTCCACCGCAGGACGTCCCCGGGCCGACTCGGCCTCGTGGCCGCGGCCCGCAATCTTCTCGCGGACCCGGCTCAACCTCCGCGCACACACCTCGGGCTCTCAGGCAGCGATTCTGAGGGCTACCAGCACCGCTGAAGTCCTTGTAGGAAGATCTCGCAATCCCTTAACAGATCCCCAGCCTTTTGGGGGGAGATCCGCAAATAAAGGCGGTAAAGGGGCTCGGGTTCAAGGGAGCTCGCAGAGAGTGCGACCGCTCACTCCGCCCTCTTGGCCACGCCGTATCTGTAGCTTTAAAGTGGTAATATTATCCTATGGAGTACAACATATACTGCACATGGTCACTTGTCAATGACTTACAGGATTGTTCTTCTGGTCTTAAGGTAAATATGGGGCAAGGACCAAGGCAGCACCAACAGGTCACCTTGGTCAGCTATGGGGCATCTAGGTGTGGATGGTTTCTTTTGGTATTGTGGCGTTGGAATCGTAACTGGACCCCCAACAAGCCTTGGATGCTGCAACTGTTCTGGTACCCAGGGTATTGGCGCTGGGTGGCTCCTAGGTATCCTGGCATCTCCAGGTTTGGCAAGAGGATGGATCTGACCTCCTGAGCAGCAAGTCCTTGCTCCTGTCACGCTGTTCCCTTGGTGAGCCCAGTGACTTACAACACGGTGGACTTGCAGAAGCTTTGCTGTGCCTGCAGACACTTTAAAACAGCTCCTCTACTCCAGGGTAGCTCTTTCCCGGTTGCTGATTGCTGGAATTCCTCCAATGGTTTAGGGAGAGTATCCAACTCTTGACGAAGTCAGTCCCAACAATAGTTGGAGTTCAAGCAGCCTGGCAGGATTTTGCGCCTGAGATCCTAAGTTTCGTGTTCACTACAGGTATCCAACCCTAGGAGTGTTACTAGCCTGGAGGTGCAACATGCCTCCCAGCATGGTTAGTTTCCTCCAAGTCTGGGGGATGCCAGGCTCGCATATCAGAGGTGGTGTGCTCTTTGAAGCTCCCTGCCTTGACACGCTAACATACTAGCCATCGTGCTCGAGGAGGTGTAAACACCCCCTTCAAGAGCAGGAATGGTTTCTGACTTCTGAGAGCCTTCTAGGGGGTCAGAAACATGTATGTGGTGGCAGATTGGAAAGGAGCAGTCAGCCAGAACATTAGAGGAGTAGTAGGGCTCAGGGAGTACCTATAAAGTATCCTCTGGGTACATGTATTAATAAAGCCAAAACAGGAATCTGTATGGGTTTATTAATACAAGGTGTTTGATACCATGTAAAACTTAAGCGTATATGTCCAGCATTTGAAATACATTGCACGTGCTCCAAGACTATTTAGGACCTATCTTAGGGGGTGACTTAACTGTATTAGAAAGGAAGTTATAAGCCTGGAAAATGGTTTATTTTGGCAGGTCAAAGAAGCAGTTTAAGACTTAAATATGACACTCAATTGTGATACCTGTCATACATTTTTGGCGTTATTCTCAACATGTGTAAATGCACTTAGTGTTATTTTATATACTGGACTTTAAAAGGTTAGATTCCCTTGGACGTAATTGAATCAGTGTGTTTTATTTCCTTTACTTTATCAGCCTCAATAGATGCCATTTTTTAATATAAGTTATTGTGTTGTGTGATATTTATTTGGCTCTTTTGGGATTTTATTTTTTAAATTGAATAAAGGTCTTTGAAATTAAATTGAATCTGCACACACACGCCTCATTGGCAGACCTGGGACAAGTTTAAAAAGGTTACTTAAGTGAGTAGCCTATAGGGATCTCTACTATCATTTAATTTAAAGGCCCTGGTTACATGCAGTGCCACTTACTAGGGACTTACAAATAAATGTAAGGTGCTAATTGGGTGTAAGCCCATTTTACCCTGATCAAAAGAGCGAGCACAAGAACATTCGCACAGGCTAGTAGTGGTAAAGTGCACAGAGTCCTAAAGGCGAACAAAAATGGGTTATAAGAACAGGAGGGGTTGAAGGCAAAAGGTTTGTGAGTTATCCTGCAGAGAGGGCCAGGTCCAGAAAAAATAAATTACTAAAACACTTAAAATTTCAAAAACTATTTAAAAGAATAACAATTATACTAAGAACACTAACAACTAAAATTATGTTTTAACTAAAACGTATTCAAAGAATTAAAAATGTTTTTTTACAACTCTATTAAAGAAAACTATATGAAAAACCACTGTTTAAAAAAAATATAAAAGATATATACCAACAAAAAAAGATATATTTGACAACAATATTTTGTCCGGCAATATTTTGGTAGCAACAATATATTTATAAATTCATACTTTATTTCGGATATGTGACCATTAAAGTGCATAGCAATAAAATACATGCAGACAATATATGGAAATATAGAAAACATAGTAAAAAAACCATTCAAACGCATACCAATAAATGCGTACAGTACATAAGTATATAGCGGCCCAAATAAATACACAATACCAGATTCAGCTGAATTACTAAATGGTCATTTACATTGACCCCTATACAGTCAGGAAACTGCCCTCCTCGCCGCAACAGACGACATCCGCACCCTACTGGACGAAGGAGAAAGAGCAGCCCTCATCTTCCTCGACCTCTCAGCGGCTCTCAACACAGTCTCTCACTGCACCCTAATACGCAGACTCCACGATGCATGGATCCAAGACAAGGCCCTTGACTGGATCTCCCCTTCCTCTCTGGCAGAACGCAGCTGGTCAGACTCCTCCCTTTCCGCTCGTACCCTACATCAACCACCTATGGAGTCCCCCAGGGGTTCTCCCTCAGCCCTACGCTCTTCAACGTCTACATGGTTCTGCTCGCCCTCATCGTCAGAACCTACCGACTCAGCATTGTGTCATACGCAGATGACACCCAACTCCTCCTCTCTCTATCCAACGAACCCAACACCGCCAGACACAACTTTCGAGAAGGCATGGAAGCCGTCGCCAAATGGATGAAAAACAGCTGCATACAACTAAACACCAACAAAACGGAAGTACTCATCATGGGCCCAAACCCCGACGCCTGGATCGACACCTGGTGGCCCCCCGCCCTCAGAAGCCTGCCAACCCCCAAGCACCCCGCATGCAACCAGGGAATCATTCGGGAGCTAAGAGCTTAAAATTGACCGCCAGATCAACTCTGTCTCATCCTTCTGCTTCCACACCCTCCGCCTCCTACATAAGACCTTCAAATGGATCCCGCTCAAACAAAGAAAGATCATTACTCATGCCCTGGTCACTAGCAGACTCAACTACGGCAACGCACTCAATGCCAGAATAAACAAAAACCTCAACCGCAAGCTACAGAACATCCAAAACACCACTGCAAGACTGGTCCTCAACCTGCCAAGACACTGCCACATCTCCCAGCACCTGCGCACACTCCACTGGCTCCCCATCGAAGCTAGAGTCACCTTCAAGATGCTCACCCATGCTCACAAGGCCCTCCACGACACCGGACCAGAATACCTGAACAGCCGACTCAAATTCTACCACCCCAAAGGACCCTATGATCAGCCCAGCTCTCCTACGCCGAGGTCCCCCGCACCAGAAAGACCAGATCGGGAGGCCGCTCCTTCTCCTTCCTCGAGGCCAGAGCTTGGAATAACCTTCCGCTCCACCTCAGACAGACAACATCGCTCCCCATCTTCGCAAGAAACCTAAAAGCCTGGCTCTTCGACAGACCCCCTCCTTGATGGACTGGAACCTACGAACGCCCCAGCCCCAGCGCCTTGAGACCCTTACGGGTGAGTAGTCATGCTTAACAAACACCTGATTGATTGATTGATTGAGTGAACTCAAGACAGCTTGCATCTTCAATTGTCAGATCCACACAATCAGGGTATGTCAAATGTTTTAAAAGAATCATGACTGTTTCAGCAATATTAAAATTCAGCACTTGGTTCGGGCCATGCACAGTAAAAAAAGCAATAAGCATTAATAAAATAACTGAATTTTACATCCAGGACAACAGGATAAAAACTATTATAAATAAAACAAGTCAATAACATACTGTCATATCAATAAAGTGCTTGGTGTCTCGAAAGAGTCAAGCAATCCTAAATAGGAATTCTTGCAATAACAATCATTTTATCCAGACTGTAATTACAAGTCATATCCATAAAGTGCTGGGTGGCTCAAATGGTCAGCAATCCTAGATATAAATTCCTGCAATAACACTTGTTTCATCCTGACTATAACTGCATCTCAGATAAACTAGAACTTCTCGGCTAATCTGGGACAAGAACTTCTGTTGCCTGAACCAGACGCTCATCAAAAACCTACTTACAGCAAAAACAATATATGTCGTCGTACCAGATTTTAATACACTCAGTGCCACCTAATAACGTCTGATTCCCAAGTTACAACAAACCGGGAAAGTCCATTTTTTACAGAGAAGATGATATTCTGTACCAGAAAATAAAATATGTTCTACTGTCTTCAGTCCATAACCACAGGTTGGGCATGTGGCTGTATCTGCATTTGTAACCCATGTGTTGGATGACCTTAGGGGTAAACAACGTAATCTTTTTTTTTTTTAAGTTCAAGTTTATTGATCCAAATATAAGAAATATAGAATAACACTGCAGAAATATGATGAAATAGTGCATAAAAAAGACAAGGATACTGCAGATATACAATAAAACGGAATCAATAAACATTTATATGGAACTACAAGATGGGGGAAAAGGGGGAGAAATCAGAAACATGTGTATTAGAAGCGAGTACAACACTGTATGCAAAGTAAAGCAATAATAAGAGTAAAAAACAATGGGAATAAATCAGCAATTGTTAAAAAATCAAAAGAAAGGTTATGCAAAAGACAACTAAAGGAAAACTCATGGAGGTTTACGAACTTCAGCAGATGAGGTGTTTAGAGTAATAGTAGTGGTAGTGGAGCTGGAGGGAACATGCAAGGATAGGTAAGTGGTAAGAGGGATCCACAGTAAATCCCGATTAATGGCAAAAGAAAAAAGGGGTAACATAATTGGTATCAAGTCTATGATCAAAACAAATAGCATTCCACCAGGCGGAATATGTGACTTTTGAGGAATTCTTCCAGTTGGAGGTAATAAGGCGGAGGGCTACTGCAAAAAATAGGTCCAATAATTTAAAATGAGAGGAGTGTTGGGGTAAATCCGGAGACAAGGGACCTAATAGGACATTAGAGGGGGAAAAAGGGAGCTTTATATTGAAAATAGTATTTGTACGGGACCAAACTGAGTGCCAAAAGGTGGAAATGTTGGGACAATGAAAAAAGCATATGAAGTAAATCAGCAGAGGGACAAGGCCAGGACCAGCAGTGAGGTGAAAGATCAGGAGAGAAAGAAGCCAGTTTGGCCGGGGTAAATAACAAGCGTTGATAAATGAAATAAAGCGTTTGAGTAGTGTTCGCAGCCCTAGACGTTTTATGAACCATTAACTCCAATTTATCCCAGAAAGGGAGAGGCCAAGTTACTAATAAGTCTTGTTCCCAAGCCAATTCAGTCTTTGATTTAAGTCGCGGGGAATATATTACCAAGGAGTTGTAAATACGAGAAGCTGAAGGAGAGGAGAATAAAAGCGGAGAAAGTGTATCACAGAGGAAGGTAGATCGCGGGAGGAGGGAAGAGATTGAAGGTATTGCAGAAGAGCAGGAAGTAAAAGATCATATTGTTTCTTGGCGGAACATGGAAGACGAAATAGCGATTGAAGATCAGGAAAAGCTAGGGGAATACCATCTTGGAGGAGTTGGGAAATCCATAACAAACCCCTGGATTTCAAGGATTTCCAGAAAAAGGAGTGATTTTTAATGCGGAGAGATTTATTATGCCAGATGGGTTGTTGAGAGAGAGAAGGGAGGGGTAAGAAGAGGGTAATAAAGGAGTCAGAAGATGATGGGAGTGAGCAATGATAGGAGACTGTAAAAAGGAGGCTTTAGCAGAAAAAGTCAAAATCTCAGAAAAGTCAAAAGGTGAGATGAGAGATTTTTCCAAAGAGAGCCAGACAGGGGGATAAGTAGGAAGATTAGTGGTCAGCCAGAGGGAAGCTTGTTTAAGGATGAAGGAGTAACGATAGGATCTAAAGTCTGGAAACTTAAGCCCTCCATAAAATGTATCTTTTTTTAAGGAAGATAAAGCAATCCTTGGAGGTTTATTCTTCCATAGGAATTTGGGAAGAATAGAATCTAATCTCTTAAAAAAATAACCAGGAATTCGAACAGGGATCATAGAAAGACAATACAAGATAATAGGGGCTAACATCATTTTAATTGAATCCAATCTCCCCCACCAAGAGAGTAAGAGAGGGTGCCATTTAGATATGGAGTCAGATAATTTTTTTATAATATAATCAAAATTGGCTTTCATAGTTTCTGAAATAGAAGAGGAGAACCATAGCTCCAAATATTTAACTTTGTTCGGTTGCCAGGAAAAACCTGTTTGATCAAAGTAATGACGAAGACATAAATTATTAAGGGGTAAAACTTCGCGCTTGTCACGATTAAGACGATAACCGGAAACCAAAGAAAAAGCATCAACTTGGTGAAGGAAAGAAGGTATGGAGGACGTAGGATTAGAGGAATATAAAAGAATATCATCCGCATAAACGGATAATTTGATCTGATTAGGGCCAGGATTAAAGCCAGTGATTTGAGGGTCTTGACGTATCTTAGGGAGAAAAGGTTCTAGGACTACAATAAATAATAAAGGGGATACGGACAACCTTAACAAACTCCTCTTGAGAGAGAGAAATAATCAGACACTTTCCCGTTGGCAAAGATAGAGGCTTTAGGACCAGAGTACAAGAGAGAAATAAGGGAGATCAATTTGGGGGTAAAACCAATCCAGGTGAGAGCTCGAAACATAAAATCCCAGCTAATTCTGGCAAATGCCTTTTCAGCATCTAGAGTTATGGCTGAGAGAGGGGATTCAGAAGAAGAAGCTTTGCTGAGAACATGAAAGAACGCTCTAGAATTATCAGAAGACAAACGTCCTTTGACGAAGCCAGATTGTTCGGGTCTAATGATTTCAGATAGAATAGGGTCGATACGTGGAGCAAGTAATTTGGCAAATATTTTATAGTCTGTGTTTACTAGGCAGATGGGACGATAATTTTTGCAGAAAGCGGGGTCTTTATTTTCTTGTGCAATTAGACAGATAATAGCTTCTTGAAACATACTGTGAGAAGAAATATTGACAATAAAAGAATTAAAAAGGAGGAGCATGTGTGGAAGGAGAAGTTTTGAAAAATGATTATAGAATTCAATAGTGAACCCATTTGGGCCAGGAGCTTTACCATGTTTTAGGACCGAAACTGCGTGAGAGAGGTCTGCTAAGGTTATGTCAGTTTTAAGAGAACGAAAATCAACATGAGAAGAAGAGGGAGGAACGAGAGAGTGAAAGTATGAGGATAATTCAGAAGGAAGAGGAACGAAATCAGGGGTATAAAGTTGTTTGTAAAAGTTGACAAATTCCTGTAGGATCTCAGTATCCTTGAAAAGAGAAGTACCAGTAGAGTCAGTTATAGAAGCAATCCGAGATCTATCTTGTCTAGTTTTCAAATAATTGGCCAGAAGTTTCCCCATTTTGTTTTGACCCCATAATAACGGGCATTGCTCTTTAAAAGATATGAAGATGCAGCTTCAGTGGAGATTTTATTGAAAGCGATTTTGGCCGTAATGTGGTCTTTTAAAGAAGAGTCTGTGGGGGAGCGATAATAAGAATATTCAAATTTTTTAATCTTAGCAAGAAGGAGAGAGGATTGTCGCTCAAAGCTCTTCTTTTTGTGAGAAACGTAATTGATGATAACACCTCTAGCGGTAGCTTTGATAGAGTCCCATATCATGGCTGGGGAAGAATCAGGGGTAGAGTTTGTATTGAAAAAATCTTCAGCAAAAGAACTGAATTGGCTAGAGAATTTAAGATCTGCGAGAAGGGAATTATTATAACGCCATCTGCTAAAGGAAGAAGAAAAGGGGATAAGGTCAAAATCGACAGTAACAGGGGCGTGATCAGAAATTAGGATGGAACCTATGTCTGAGGTAAGTACGTGTTGGGTCAGGGATTTACTAAGGAAAAGGTAATCCGTACGGGATAGCGTTTTATGGGGAGGAGAGAAGAAACTGTATTCTTGAAGGACAGGATGACAGAGTCTCCAAATGTCAGTAAGGGATTTTCGACGAATAGTAGAGGTGAATTGAGTATGCATTTTGGAAGTGACAAATTTAACAGGGGAATTCCTATTGAGAATGGGATCAAAAACTTGATTGCAATCACCACCAAAAATAACATAATTGTCATCAAAAGAAAGTAACTTGTCTGAAATAGAAGGCCAAAAATTATTGTCAACAGAGACTGGAGTATATACAGTAAAAATAACAATATCATCAGAGTCAATTTCTTGATGAGAAACAGAAACTTTAAACTTTTTGTGAACCAAAATAACAACACCATTTTTCTTTCCCAAGGCTGGGGAGGAAAAAACATGACCAACCCAAAGTCTTTGCAATTTAGAAGCTTCAACATCAGAGAGATGGTTCTCTTGTAACATGGCAATGTGAGATTTTAATCTGGCCAAGTGGGAGAGCACTCGTTGCCTTTTAATGGGACTGTTCAAACCTTTAACATTCCATGAGGTGACCCTGAATGTAACTCACAGGAAATAACCATGTTGAAGAAAAAAGCATACAATGCAATAAACAAGAAAAAGATAAACACCAAAACAAACATGAGGAGAAGAAAATTAACATTAAAAGGTCAATTGACGAACAAGAAGGATAAAACAACAAGCATATAGTAGACATAAGTGAATCAGCCAGCGTTAGAGGAGGAGGAATCCATGGCATCAGTATGATGAGCGTTGATGAAACTCTGGAGACGAAGCGGATCTTCAAAAGTTGTTGTCCTGTTGTTAAAGGTGACCATAAATAGGCACGGATGGAAGAGTCCGTATTGAGCGCCCATTGCACGAAGAGCAGGTCTCATGTTTAGAAAGGCCTTCCGCCTGTTTGCGGTAGCCTTGGCGTAGTCTTGGGCAAAGAATAAAGTGGATCCAGACCAAGTAACACGTTGAGAGGATTTGGATGCAGATAGAACTTTCAATAAGTCTGTGTACTCCAAGAAATATAGGATCACACCTCTAGGTTTTTGCGAGGGAGAAGCAGAAGATGAGGGGCGACCCAATCTGTGCGCTCTTTGAATATTAGGCACAGTACTTTCAGGCATATGAAGGACCTTGGGAATAAAAGATTTAAAGAAAGAGAGAGGGTCGGACCCCTCTTGTCCTTCCTCAAGGCTGTAAATACGAAGGTTATTGCGTCTGTTGCGATTTTCCAACTCTTCCACCTGTCGTTGAAGAAGAGAGACTTGGGATTGAAGAGGGGAGATTTTTGCACAGGTGTCAGAAATGGAAGAAATGGATTGTTCAGCTGCAGTAAGTCTGTTATCAAGTTGAGTCCAGGTATCAGTAAGGACTTGAAGTTTGGCATTGGTGTCCTCCATGAAAGGATGTAACGCTCTAATTTCCTCTTGCAATACCTCCATTGAGACAGGCGAGGTTGATTTAGGCGGTGACAGAGGATTCTGTCTGAGGCGTTTAGTAAGGGAATTCCCAGAAGCCGCCATCGCAGGGTCAGATGCCGCCATGTTGTCTACTAGCTGAGAAGAATCTTGCGTGAGAATTCAGTGAAAACCTTTAAATTTTTGATAAAAATGTGCTTCTTTGGAAGAGCTACAGAAAGGGAGCCTTTGGATCTGCCCATGTAGGAAAAAGGTAGTGAAAGAGAAAAAGGTGCAAAATGGCCACCGCAGTTAGTCAGTTAGAATGAGCGATATTAACAATACTGGAGATATGCGAGGAAAACATGCCACTGTTTAAAGAACTGTAAGAAGTAAAAAATCAGGAGGAGCAAGTGAAAGAAAAACCACAGTTATCCATTGGAAACGCTGAAAATCGGCACCCCAGCGCGAAAGAGAAAAACAAAATGGCGGTAGCGATGCAGCGACATTGAAGAAAGAACTCACATAGTCCAAAAGTCGGCAAATTGCGGTGGAAAGGGGACCGGAAAGGTCTGAGGAGGTGAAGCAAATGTTCTGACGCCTCTACATCGGAAAAACAGTGCTGGAGGTGCAGAAAGGAGAGGGAGCCGCCCGAAGCCGCCGAGGAGCCTCACACGGGTGCCGCCATTCCCGTCGGGCGCTAAGCAACGCCCCCATAAACAACGTAATCTAAATCTCACATAGAGACTTTTCGCCAGAGGTGGTGAAAACAGATCATAAAGTAGCTCAAACTTAGGAAAAGGTTTAAAACTTAAAAACACGTTGGTAAGGTACACCGCAGTTCTGCTTATGAGGTACTGTTCTTCCACAAAGGCCCAAGACTCAGCTTTCACAGTGGCTTTATCTTTTTTACTAATACATTCCGGGCAGTCCCACAAATGGCTCAACCCCAATGATATGCACCAATATTTTACATGGATTAGCCAGGAAATCCGTTTAGCACCAATTAAAAATAAATCTTCTTTCAAAGATTCACAATATTCTCCTAACCTCGGAGTGGACACTATAAATCAGTAAATCAGTAAATCAGTAAACCAGTAAACCAGTAAATCAATTCTTTTATTGAGGCAACACCTCCAATTCTCTTTAGCCCTAAATCAAAAAACAGCAGTCAACAAAGTGCTAACTGGGAAAGGGACCAGGAATCTGGCGAATATGTTTCCAATTACCACCAATTTATGCTAATGAACGTGACCCCATAGCTCTGCGCCACAAAGTGCAGCAATTTGGGCTTTCATCCGATAAATGTCCAGGGCAGGGGTAATCGACCGGGACCAAGCCTGTTTATTAAATCAGAGTATGGGTTTGAATGTATGACTTAACGTTAGATAGCTTTTCACGAGTTGGAGTTCCCAGCCCAGGGTTTTGGTTAGCCTTACTCCTAGGTAATCAAACGTAGTCCCCTTCTCAAGAGGTTTTCCACTATCTTCACTTGTCTAGTTTTGCCCTTGCTCTTACCAAATACCATGTATTTGGTTTTCTCCATGTTTAATTCCAGGCCCCTAATCTCACAGAATGCCAAGAATTTGTCAATGAGCCTCTGGAAATGAGTAGTGAGTCATCAGCGAATATATTTATTAATTATATGTATGTGCCATGATATTTAAAAATCAACATTTTGGCGAAACACTATCTCTAGACACTGGTAATAAAGGAAAAGATGGAGCTGCTCACCTGTAATGAGCTATTGCAGTTGAGTACTGACGTCGCAATGCCTGCTTCCAGTGTCAGCCGCCGGTGTGAAAGTCAGGTCCCGTAGCAAAATAACTGCGTATCAAATATTCATATTACACAGTGTAGCAATAAGCAGGGCTATTTTGTCAGACCTGAAATAGCCCTACATATTTTTTCAAAGCTGTAGTCATGGAAAGTCCAAAGCACTGAGCTTTTGAGTGCAAACCTGTGTCATATTATAATCTTTCATTGTGTTGAAAGAAGACACAGAGAGGTATTGTAATGGTACAGAATCAAACGCAGGCAAAGAAAAAGAGTTATCTGCAGTCTAGTAAAAGACAGCCCTATTGGGGAGCAGTGGGCCCCTAAAACACCTGGGCGCTGGTGCCGCTGCACTTGTTACAACTCAGCAATCTCAAATGTTAGACACAAAAGAGACAACAGCTCTGTCCATCATATTTGACATATTATAAGCTCAGTCAAAAAAGAGCCATAGTTCATGATCGTATAGAAGTATAGAAGCCTTGTGTATGGGAAATCTTTTTGCCTTTTTTTAACAGTAAATGTGCTACGGATGTTATAAGGATTTGCATATTCAGTTTGAAAATTACGAATGATGCTCACTGGGTGTTTTATTTTCCAGCGCCGAACAACATGGTTGCAATTGTTCCCAAGAAAGATGCCCCAGCGGTGGATTTCTGTGGCGTGGACAAATACTACTACATTGTCCGTTCGGACCTGAACTGCTACATGAGGTCGACCAACTTCAACAAGGGAGAAGACCTCAACGTGTTCAGCATCCATCAGTCATGCAGGGGCGGCGACCACTATCTGGCCCACGAAGATGACCTCTTTTACATCATCAAAGGAAACAACTATCGACGAGTGTCCAACATGAACAAAGATAGTGGAGCCGTGGTGTACAGTCTGCACCCAAACTGCCAAGGGGGCGACCATTACCTGTCGGCCTTCGGAAAATTCTACATCATCTTCCAGAGTAAAGGCACTTACCGTCGAGTGAAAAACATGAACACGGATGAAGACGCCGTGGAGTATAGTCTACATCCAAACTGCAAAAATGGACTGTACTACTGGGGGGTAAAGGGCTACTATTACTTTGTGAAGCCGCATGACGAATGGGGAGTGCAGTACTACAGGTGCACCAATTTCAACACAAACGAAGACGGTGAGCCATTCTCCTTTCATGGTGACGTCATCAGCTTCATGCCCGGAGGCCTGGCTATCACTAAGGGGGCGGCGTACGGCACCTGGGAGTGCATTAAAACCATATCCAATGATTCGGACTCAACAATACAGTGGAATAAGAAAATTACCCGTAAAGTGGGGTATACCCGTGAGAAGATGACGAGTGTGGAGAAAAACTGGAACATATCAATGTCTTACACCTACAGTGCAGGAGATCTCACGGCAGCATTTGCCAAACAGCAGTTTTCAATGAGTGCCAGTAACGGGGGGACAAATGTCAATACGGAATCGGAAAACTGGAATGAGGCGACGGAGATGGAAGAATCTGTCAGTGTATCGTTAGAGGCTCACAAAAAAATGTTCGTCTGGCAGTACAAGCTTGGGTTTGGCGATAAGGATGTGCTGTTCTGCCGTTCTATGAAATTTGCTGACGACCCCTCGCCACCCACTGAAATACCACTCCCACCTTCCAAGTAACTAAAACGAGGGTAACCCGCCTTTACAATGCCGACTTTCTCACACAATACCCTTTACCACGCTGCCTTAGTCATGCAGATAAGTGCCAGGCAGATCAATACCACACAAGCAATTATTTGCCCCTTTAATGCATGCCATTGCCATGCAGACATAGATTTATAAAAATAAATAATACATTGGGCCTAATTTAGATTCGTGATAGGAGGGTAGTGGGGTATAGGCTGAGCACAGTTATGTGAAAGCGTAATTAGAGACCATAGGTTATCAGACAGTGCTCAAAGGAAACTGACAACGACCACCCGACGTTGTCAATTAGTTTAAACAAATGTCAACACACTTATAACTGAATACAAAGTCAATTTCCTCAGCCACAGTCATGTAATTTTCAGCAATAATTAATTCACGTAGTAGTTTTCTCAGATGTTCTTTATTCTGAGTCTTGTCTACATCGAATTGCGCTTCAGTTCTTCATCAACACAACATATAGCCACAGATTGAACCAACACGTGTTTCGTCTATTGGTAATAGCTAAAGACTTCATCAGGACGTGAACTGCAATATCTATCTAAATAATGTCATTGATGGCCTCTGCCGAAATCAACCTTCATAGGGTTCAACGATCAAAGTATATCCAGTTATAGCAGTGTAAAGGAAATAATACTAGGCTTTCTCCGATCAACTACCAGCCTTCATAAAATCAGATAGCATCCATAACATTCTTGCTAACAGTACAGTGAGTACTCTGCATCGATTCTTGGCATGAAGGCTGGTAGTCAGGATATCTGTCACGTTTGTGATGGAGGAACCTGTTCATCAGACTCAAAATGATACCTTTAATTATCTTGTAAAAAAAGAAGGGTTTAAGTCCGAGTAGAAATAAATGGAGGTAAAGGTAATTTCAAGGTTTAGGGGTTGTAGTAAAGGGAGGTAGGGTAATTATAGGGTTTAGGTTTTGACAGTGGTAAAGGGAGGTAAGGGTGATTTTAGGGTTTAGGGGTGGGTAGTGCAAAGGGGAGGTAACGGACATTTTAGGGTTGGGTAGGTAGTAGTAAATAAAAAAGGGGGTTCCCCTAAAAAAAGAGAAAATACAAATTATATATACTTACCTTAAACATACGTAACGCGTGCTAAATACATCTGTGTGATAAATACTGCACGGGAAGGCATATGTGGTAATTGCATGTGCTGTAAAATCATACTTTCTTCAAACGACGATCAAGCTACACTCCTCTCATGTAAATAATGGCATGGTGGCTTTTGATTATTGAGTTGGGGCTTAAAATAGATTAAGTAATACAAGAATCTGTCACGTGAACGTTTTAAAACCTCACACAGACCGACATATAGTGTGTGCTACAATAGCAATGAAACTGCAGAAAGCGAAACAGTTTACAATAACAGCTGATGTATTCCATATACCTGCATTCAATGCTCATACCCCTTGTCCGATTTTGAATACACTTTTAATAAGTCTTTACGCTGGTGCAATATTTACTGGGTCAACTGCTCCCAAAACTGAGACTGCAGAATGTGCACCATACCACTGCTAAAATAAAGACAGATGCTCGCAGTCACCAATTGTATTTGTGTGTTTACTGTATGCCTCACTTTCTGTTGTAGTTTATGGTGTCAAGGATGGTTTACTTCAAAGATCCAATCTGCAAAGGTGTTTGGGTTTTTACACGTGCTGGTAATGAACTTGCTGACAGCATTTTGATTATCTCGAGATTAAAAAATCCATGCCTGGATTTGTTTTTCAAATCCAAATTTAAATGACAGTGATTGCCAATGGAATGGCTCTGCGACCCAGCATGCAGCTGATGATGCCAGCAGGTTGTCAGTGGGGTTTCACGCACTTCTAAAAGTTATGATTTGAGGCGCTTTTCTTGAAAGATACCGGATTCTGAGAGTAAAGCAGGAGATATGAGTGATAATGGAGCATCAATAAAAGTCCAGTGAAGAGGATGAAAGATGACATATGCACCTTAATACAAATGTGTTTATGTGATAACTGGCACAGGAATTGTGTAGCGCACAAAATATTATGGCTAGAGAAACTTTTAAACTCTTCACCCATTGGATGTGTACTTGTGTACTGTACAGTGCAACTTGTGAAAAGTTGGGAGCAATTAGAACATTTATCCTTGTTAATGCCTGTCTCAAGGAGGAGTTATTATATATATATATTCCCACGTTATAGTTAGTTGGACTCACTATAACTTGCGCGTGTAATGCACTGCTGATGACATCACATATTACATCACTCATGACATGGTCAGTGACATCACTCATGACATCACTGATGACACCATCCAGTGAATGTGTGTCTTTCTGAAAAATAAATATGTTTTATATATGTATATGTAAAGGTCGATGGAAGAATAAATGTTTAAATAAGTGTCTTAATGGATGTTTTTTTTTTAAATTGATTGGTTAACTGGCTTATTAAGTGTATTTTAGTGAATACATATATTAGCGAGTATTGTTTAAATATTTAAATGTTTGTATCAGTGTTTCACTTTGTGTATAAGTGGCTGCATGGGTTGGTGAGTAGCTACATGTGTGTGTATATGGGTTATTAGATGTTTTTTTTGGTATCAGTATGAGTGTCTGTATGGTTTGGTGGGGGTATTACTTAGTAAATAGATGCATCAATGACTGACTCACTGTTTATGTGTTTGGAAGACGGCATATGTGCAGGACTGTATGGATGGATGAGTGTGTATATGTGTGAGTTAGTAGGTGAATGACTGTCTCACTAGTGTCTTTATCAGTAACTACATATGTTTTAATCTAGTATATGTGAGTATTGATGTATATAAGTGAGTATATGTGAGAGTGAGAGATTGAAAGAGTTCTTGTTTAACCCCTTCCATGCTCATGACGAGCTCAGCTCGTCATGAGGCACATTGGAGCTGTGCTTATGACGAGCTGAGCTCGTCATGAACAGTGGCTTTCAAAGCCACTCAGCACAGGAGGGGAAAACCATTAGCAGCCAAGGTGTTAAATAAGTATGTGTTTCTATAAGTGATTGTTTAAGAGAGTAAGTATGTGTGAGTTTCCTTAGAAGTAAGGTGGTAGTGTGTGTATAGCTGTATATGCAAATAAATGGATGTTCAATAGTTTATTTGCATGTGTGAGTATGTGTGTGAGCAACCTTTGGAAGACTGTCGGTGTGTTACAGGATGTATAGGTGTATCACTACATATGATGAGTGAGTATATGTATGAGTGACTATATAGAACTGTTGGTGAATGAGTGAATGTGTATATAAATGGTGGAATTACTGAATTGGTTGTTGTAACTGGCATGGGTATCTCCACTTTTTTGAAAATGTTAGTTTCTATTTTTGAATATGTGTTTCAAGGGTTACTTTACAGTGAAAGGAGGTCTGTCGCTCTGTCACAAGGATGGTGTCATCAGTGATGTCATGAGTGATGTCACTGACCATGTCATGAGTGATGTAATATGTGATGTCATCAGCAGTGCATTACACGCGCAAGTTATAGTGAGTCCAACTAACTATAACGTGGGAATTTCAATGGTTTTATCTCAGTAAAATTTCCAGCTAACTATAACTGGTGTCAAACCTATGGTTTTTTCAGTGAATTTAATAGGTTTTTTAAATGCTAATTCCTAACTATAACTGGTGTGAAACCTATTATTTTTTCAGTGAATTTCAATGGTTTTTTAATAGCATTTCTCTATAGGTATAACAAGTAAACATCTTTATAACGAATTTTATATTGTATAATTATTTAATATTTTTGAATTTTTTTTAAATTTTTGCCCCGGAGCGCTCCTGGGGCGCGTACCGGTGAACGCACGGGTAAGCGCAGTGCTTTGGCGCGCCCCGGGGCGCGTACCGGTGAGCGTCCCGTTAGCGCTATTCTCGCGTATGAAAACAACATCGTGACGTTTCGCGTAACCGCGTGATGCATCATATGACGCACTGCGTAAGCGCACCTGGGAGCACGCGAGCGCATACGATCGCGCAGCATCCTGACACGCTTACGCTACGCACCCTCGGGCGCGTTCAGGGGCGCGACTACGGGCGCGTAGCATAAGCGCGTCGGGTCATGTGACCTGAAAATAAAACTTTTTATTGGTTCATTTCACTTTTGGTTTCCTAATGATGTAAGGCCAGGTCATGTGACCTAAAAATAACACTTTTCATTGGTTCAGATCAGTTTTCTTTTCCAAATGATGAAAGACCCCACCTTTTTTCGTCATTCTACCTTTGTGCTTTGAGAGAGGTAGACCTGCAGTTATTTCAGTAGAAAATGGCTACATTAGCTGCAGCTGCTGGATCTTCTGGACCACCACCACCACCACCACCACCACCACCACCACAAGGACCACCACAACTTCACAGTGGTGGAGATCAAGAAGAGGAGGAGGATGAGGAGGATGAGAGAGGAGATTCGTCCCAGAGGACAATATTACCTACAAACCTAAAGAGCACATCATCTGGCAATTTTTTTCAATCCCCAAGGACAAAAAAAAAGTAAATGCGCCTAAGGCAACCTGCTTAATATGTCATCAGGAGCTGTCAAGGGGGAATCCCAACAAAAAATACTCCTTTGGAAACCACACCATGATCAGACACATGCAACGGAAGCATCCAAATAACTATGCTAGGGCAGAGGTCAGGGAACTGGCCAGAAACCCTGTCCAATCTTCTGCCAGCACCTCCCAAACTAATGTTTCCACCCCATCAGGACCGGAAGTTAGGGAGATGTGATCCACCATACAAACCAAGTTTTCCAATTTTAAAATGGTTTGTATTTTTTGTGGACAAACAGTATGCTATGGAGAGCAATGCATCACACTTATTAACCGTGCTTGGGATAACCACAAGTGCCCAAGGAAACATTAATTTTTTCCGCTTTTTTGTTGTTGCTCCTGTTGAGCCCTTTAGAATTCCCTGTTTTTTGTTTCTCCCCTTAAAAAATAAAAAAAAAAAATGTTCAAAAAAGTCAAAAAAAGTAAAAAATGTTCAAAAAAAAAATAAAAAAAATATAAAACAACAAAAAGAATAGAAACAACAGTTCTTTTTAGAACTACCTCTAATGTATAAAAAAAGCAACTTTTTTGGGAAACTCTGTCATGCTTTTTTCTCCACGGTACGCTCCCCGGTACGCGTACCGGTCGCTCCGCCGCGAAAATTGATTTTTTTTTTTTTTTTTCAGCGCCGGGGCCCTTTTATGTCCCCCACATCAAACCTATGTGGTCAGGGGGGGTCTACCCTGCCCCCTTTTGGTTATTTCCCCCTTTGTTTTTGGCCCCTCTTGTGTCTCTATCCTACCGAGACACAAGATGGCGGCCGCTCCGGACTGTTTCGAATATTTACAGACACCCGAGAGCCAATCAGCTTTCCGTGCGCACCTCGCGTGGCGCGCCCAGAGTGCTCCTCGGTGCGCGTACCGGGGCGCGGCCATAGATATATATATTTTTTTTAACCTAAATTACTCAAAATCCACTGGAGCACATATCTTGAGACATAGCAAAGGCACATCGGGCTACCAGTCCCTACAATTTTGCCAAGTTTGGTGGAAATCCATTCAGCCGTTCAGGCTAAAAGTGAGTTCGACCGCCCTATGGAAATTAACATGGAGAAAACACGTTTTGGGACCCCCCTTTTATCTCGGCCCCCGCTTGACGAATCCCCCCCACATTTCCAGGGAAGGAGCGGAGTGGAGCGGGCCACCTACTTTGAGAAATTCGCAAAGATTCGTCCACCGGCGCCAAAGTTATTCCTAATAGAATGCTGCGGATTTCCTATGGAAAGTAGATCCTAACTATAACTACCTACTGGCGACCGCCAGTAGGTAATATATATATAAATGTGCCGCCTAACAATTTTATTAGATATGGCTTTTGCATGAAAAACCATGGTTGTTTGCGTGGGAATGCCAACGTAGCACTCATAGGATACCCCTTCAGTACAAAGTAATGCAAAGCAGCTCAAACAGCTGTTTGTGTTACTTTTCACTGGAATTTAGAAAGCTATTATGGCGTTGCACTGGTTTGTGTCACATTGCATGGGCAAACTCTATGAAATCTCCATGACTCCATGAAATCGGTCTGAGGGGGACGGTGCTCAGCTGGTTTCGCTCTTTTCTAGCCAACCGCCGACAAACTGTCTGGGCCTCCCCTGGCTCCGCCGAGATGTCGCCTTTGGGAGTCGGAGTACCTCAGGGCTCCGTGTTGAGCCCGACTCTATTTAACATCTTTATGACCCCTTTGGCGACACTGGTGGAGTCTTTTGGGGCCCAGATCGTATCCTACGCCGATGACACCCAGCTTCTCTTCACCTGCCAGAAGGGAGAAGAATTTGATGGTGAAAGTATCCGTGAGTGCCTTGGGGCTGTTTTTAATTGGGTCCAGCTAAACAGCCTCAAGTGCAACTCAGATAAATCTGAGATACTCTTTTTCGGATGTCCATCTGATCCGGATTGGCGTGGGTGGTGGCCCACCGACATGTTCCCCCCAGCTCATTCATCCCAGTCAGCTAAGAACCTGGGAATTAAAATCGATAATGGGCTGACGCTCAAATCCCAGGTTCTGGCTCTTACAGGAACATGTTTTGGCATTCTTAGGATGCTCCGGAAGTTCTTCCCGCTACTCTCTGAGGAACATAGGAGAACGACAGTTCAGGCCCTTATTGGATCCAGATTGGATTATTCGAACATCCTCTATCTCGGTCTGCTGGAGTACCTTTTACAACGCCTGCAGGTGGCCCAGAACGCTGCTGCGCGAGCCATCTTTGGCCTCCACAGGCTGGACAGTGCCTCTAGCCTATTGCAAGTTGTACATTGGCTCCCTATCCGGAAACGGATAGTATTCAAGGCTATGACGTTGGCCCACAAAGCTTTGCATGCCGCAGGAGCTCAATATTTGCAAAGTAGGCTGGCTTTTTACCACCCGGCACGATCCCTGAGATCGGAGTCCCTCTTTCTTGCTGTGGTGCCCCGAATAAAAAAAGCCCGCATTGGCGGACGTTCGTTCAGGCATTTAGCTCCGCAGCTGTGGAACTCCTTACCTTTGACCCTGCGCTCTACTCCTAACCTGCTTGCGTTCAAGAAGGGCTTAAAGACTTGGCTCTTTACTTGCTAGTGACTTCCTGCTCTGTCTTGAATCCTGTCCCTTTGCCTCATTTCTTTACTGTTTTTTTTTGCTTGTCCCTTCTTAGGTCATGTAGTACAAAGCGCCGGGACACTCCTCGGAGTAGCCGTGCGCTATAAAAGACCTATTTAAAATAACATTTAACACAAACAGTCTTGATAAATATGCCCTATGAGTATCTGTGGTTACAAAAAAAGATAACAAACCCTTGCTTGCAACACATTTGAAGAATTTTCAGGATAGATAGATTGAACCAGTGGAGGTAAACATTTTTACCATCGATTTCAACACATTTCTGACCAACCAGTGGGATTTTTCTTTGATTGGTCATTGTAAATGTTATTCTTAGACTGATTAACACGTTCAAACAAAAGTGCAGAATTGCACAGTATTGACGCACAATTGTCACACAGCATTACAATTTAGGTAACATGACACTAGTGTTCATTGGTCAAGATATAAGTGATATCTCATTTACCAGAGGATGAGTAAATATGGCTACTTAAACTAAGAGAAGATGATAGGAGAAATGGTCGCAAATAATCTAGCTAGCATCTCTACCCATCGATTTTCACCCTCTGTGCCACGCTAGACAGAAGACCTCTTTGGAACAGGTCATTAAATTCTCTTAGGCTGATATGCTCGGAGAAGAGTTAAGAACGGAAGTTAACATATTGAGAAAACATACAGAGTTGGAAAAGTCATGGGGTGAGATTGGATAGTGAATGAAGCAAATAACATGAATTTCCAAGAAACATGTGGTGACCGAAGAGAGCCTCCTGTGCCAAGACACAGCTGCACATGGACAGGTTCTGCTATTGCTAGGATCTTACACCAGTTTCAGACACATGCAAGAGCTTAAACCATCACAGTGATAGTTATACGCTAATATGGCCAGATCCATACGCAGAGCACACACCTACATGCCCAAGTGTTGTTAGTGGACGCCAAATTACATGACCAAGCAGAGTTACAAACCACCAGGGACAGTCTATTACACCCATTAAGTGCTGATTATGGCAAGGCACAATATTCAATAGATTCTCTTGGAGTGTTTCTCTGATGCATAATTTATTTTGTAAAAAACAATATAGTCTTTTTTCTATCATCTGTAAAATCACATTGAAAAGGTTCAATATACGAAAAGTTATTAAGTATGCTTTCAACATTTCGCAAAAGAAGGTATTTAACCGGCTGGTTTGAGGCGTTCCACAGAGCGGTAACTTTGGTACAGAAAAAAAGTGAAACTCTCTAAAGCTGTCAACGTACCAGACTCCTTTCTACCTTTGAGGGTGCTATTTTATTCGTTTCTTCGAAGTAATTGAGACTGCTTCATCACGATAAAACACTTGTTAGCCACTTAACCCTCCTGTTACCATACAAAGGAGGATACAGTGTCAGTAGAATCCTAAAGGCACGGATGTGTGGGCGAGAATCCTAACCCTATATTTTCCAAAATTAACCTTCTTAACTCTATGAAACCACAACCAGCTACCATCTCATTCAAACAACACTTTCATTCATGAAGCTACTTCAATATGGTAGTTGTGTCTGCTCTATGCATCCATGTGAACGTTTGCACTGGAAACCCTTTTCTCTGCAGATTGTTGGTCCCACTGAATGTAATGTAATGTATAGGCATTTATATAGCGCACTACTTACCCGGAGGGTCCCAAGGCGCTTCGACCGCTTCGAAACCCTTCCTGGCTTCCCTGAGAGATGGTCCCTTAATGGGTATCTCCATGGTGAGACCAGGCATCCCCGGCGGTCTGGTGGGGCCGTTAGTGAAGATGAGGCAAGCTAATGCCCAGAGCTGCCGAGTGTGATCGCTGATCAGAGTGGGCACCGAGGCGAGAGAATTATCGAGTCCGCTGACCCTGGTCCAGAAACCTGCCGCGCCGGGAATCGAACCCTGGTCCCGGGCCGTCCTCTGCTCTCGGGTCTGCCGCCTCTAACCAGTGAGCCACACTACTTCACTGAACAATGTCAGGTCTGTGAGGATGAATACTATCAAAGAGATGCACTCCTATATCGAGTGAAGGACCTCCTGGTTTAAGTCTCTTGTAGGAAGCTAGTAGATAAAAATCGGATGATACTGCAGGGTGGGCCCAGCAAAAGATGAAAAAACACTGCATTGTAGAGTCTTGAGGTGGGCATCTGCTTACATTTTTGCCCACTGTTATCCTATTTCTTCTGTCGAAACAACTAGGAAACGCACCATAGCTGGCCACATCAGCAACGTCAATCACGACACTAGATGCTCAAATGGAACCTCCTAAAGCATATATTGTACATAGGAAAGGACCAAAAAGAAGTAGTATGCAGCAGAGATATGGGAGTTCTAAATGTGCAGAGGAGATGGACGGCCAAGCTCACAATAGTATTTGCCACCTCCGGTATGTAATTAGGGTGCCAGGGGACTGCCCACTTGCTCAGAAAAGTGAAAATGGACAAGCCATTGAGCTAACCCTTCGAAACAAATCAAGACTGTGAAGGACTACATTAATCCAGTCAGTTTTAAAAACACGGTGTCCAATCTTATGCAGAAAGATGAAATACTTGTCAGGTGAAACTTACAATTACAACAAGTATACGTGGGCTCAGACCTTGGTAGCTATGTAACAGAGCAGACAGACTTAACCTTAGGATAATGTTAGCAACGCCAAACAGTCAAAATACCACCCATTTAATAAAAATTGAGAAAAGTTTAATAAGAAAAATTCGACAGAATAAACAAAACCCAATTAAAGAACTGGAGATATGTTTTCCTAAATATTTTGCGCAAAAAGCACCAGAAAAAGTAAATTTAATCAGAAGGCACTGTTCACTGTTGACCACACTTAGGAGCAGTGTCAGCCATTGTAGGCTGACCATGATAAAGAGATGGTCAGATACCCGAAGCAGGTCATCCCAGTAAAAGCTTTTGCCTTCTAGTTTAGTCTTTATTATGAATGTCGAAAATCTCCAGCAGAGCAAGGGTTTAGACTGTATCTAAAGAATTTCTCTTGAAGTCGATAGCCATTGGATGAGATCCAGCTGGAGCCATTGGTTTTGGTGGGAAAAAATGAACTGCAGGAAAATTCCAGTTTAACAGACCATCAAAGTCCTCTTGCCTTGTAGATTCCTTTTTAAGCCTTCATCAGGTCAAAAGTTCTGCATCTGGACTAAGGACCTGATTTAGAGTTTGGCCTCCATGTACTCCGTCACAGATGTAACAGATAGTTCATCCACCTTAGTACAATTGCATAAGGATACAATGCACAACTAATAGAGTGGACAGCATTTCTGTCATATTTGTGACTGAGTATCCGTATGTCAAAGTCTAAATTTTCCCCTGAATCTCTTTTTTTGAAGCTCAAAATACTTTAGTAGCTCACGCCAGGAGGGTAAGGGTTTTTCCTTGAACCAAGAGAATAGAATTGTGTGGTTCAATGAGATCTTGGCCAATGTGCTGGATCGTATATGTGTCAACATAAATAAACATGGGGCACAGACATCTTGTCATTCTAAGGTAAAGGTTGGTTTGATCTTGCTTGTCAGCAAATGAAAGGTCGGGTGAGAAAAGAATCCAAACAAGTTAGGCAGTCTCTAGAAGGTGATTTAAATCAAGAGATGTATGGGTTAAAGAGTCTGTATAAGCAGCTGGTTAAATAGAAAAAGGGCTCTTTTTATCATAATAACTGGGACGATTTGATTAAGGTTACACAAATGAAAGACCAACGGGAGTTCTAGTCGAAAGTACACAAATTTTCAAACCCCCCATGGGGGAACCCTTACATGTATGATCACTGAAGATACCTGGGCTGCATACTTAGATAGTCTATATGGTACCCCTCCAATTTTATCTAGTGTTAAATGCACCACCTCTACGAAGTTGCCACTCTCTCTTTTCAATGAAAGAAGTAAAGGTGGTAATTGAGTGGATTAAACGATCAAGAGCCATAGGTCCCAATAATACCCCGGCAGTGCTATTTAAGTCCAATAGCACCTACTAGGCAAGGGTGTTTTTTCCCTTCTGCTCTGCTGGGTAGCCTTAATGGGTAATTATCCCCTCTTTTGGAAAGGCTCAATAGAGAAACTCATCCTGAAAAAGGGGAACTGTTCGGACCCTTCACATTATAGATTAATTTGCCTTTTGGACATCTCTGTGAAGGTATTCTCAAATATCTTACTCTCGCGGGTGGATGCATGGACTCACGAGCAAAAATTATATAGACTGAGCAAGGATTGTTTTGCTCTATGCGCCATTATGCGAAAGGCCCTGAAGTAAAGCAATGGCTGTGCTGTTCCTGTATCAATTTTCAAACAACCTTCGACATAGTAGACAGGGGACTTCTATGGGGGAAACTTGTGACATGGAAGCTCCCAAATTACCTTCTCAGTGCACAACAAGCACTACATACTGGCACAGGTTGAGCTGAATAAATCTGGCAGAGCATCACAAAAAATTACAATTCAGAATCGTCTTCATCAAGGATGGGTATTAGCTCCCTTTCTATTTAGTTTGTTTTTGTTGGACTTTCCAGCAGCCATAGAATTATGACGTTCATTCTCCTCACACGGTTGGGAAACAGCGCATTCCATGTTCACTATATGCAGATGACTTGGTTCTGCCAAACTACACCCCTATTGTTCTGCAAAGAAAATGAGATAGCTTAGCAAGATAAAGTATGCAAAAGTTACTTAAAATTAATCTAGAGAAAACCAAGGTGGTGGTATTTGGGATAAAAGTGAATACATTCAAATGGTATTTGAATGCCCGAGAGGTGGAAGTTGTGAATTTTTATAACTATTTAGGGCTGTCCTTCTATACATTCTAAGACGAGATATTCATATGGAGTATGTTAAGTAGAGGTCCATGCTGCAAGCTGGGTGCCTGGTTACACTTAATTGGAATCATGGGCCTGGTGTCGGCCTGATCCTAAATGCGGTGAACCCTAGAGAGGCAGAGTGGTTGCTGGAGCACCTTCCTAATACTGAGATCCCAGGCTTTTGTCTTGATGCCAGCGGGGTCTCACGGAGAGAACGTGAGCACCCCTTTCTCACCTCACATCCCCACTATGTCATGCTAGTGTGGGGATTGGGCCCCCCGATCGAGGGTATCACCAGAAGGAGGAGGGAGTGCGGCCTACTTGTACTCGTGGTTGCGACGGCCTTTCTCTGCACGCGTGTGCCAGGATGACACAGAGCAATGGAGAGGCTGCTCCCTGGTAAAACCCACCCAGGGGATTAGCTTTTGACTTGACCCCAGTGAAAAGAGACAGTGAGAGTTATAGAAGCCCTCGCAGCATGCCAAAAGGTGCCTGCAGGGAAAAGGAAAAGCCCACATACAGGCCCCCAGAGGAGAAGCAGTTTCAGGATAGCAACCACAGCGCCACCTGGTGGTCCCTGCTACAATGCATCCCTCGAACAGCTACAGAAACTGTAGAAGGGAGAAATGACTTTGGCTACTGCCAAGGGAGGGGGAAAGAAGCTTCTCCATGTAGGGCACCTGCATCTGAAAGCCCATATGAGGGAAAACACAAAGGCAGAACCGTCAGGGGCAACCATCGCTCTCCTGAATGAGGTCAATCTCAGGAGCTCCATCGCTACAATGTGCACAACCTGAGTAAGCTGCACACAAGGCATAAAGGAAGGCAATCTATATAATCTGCGAGCAGGTTTTTTAGTGTTCAGAAATCTGGCGCTCAACTTATCACGGTAAGCCTTTATAGTATCGTAGTTTAGAGTTAGGTGCTTCTTGGCAGAGGAAAACCTTAACCTCTGTACGAGAAGAGGATCCGGGACCTCTCTCTACAGCAATTGAACAGAAATCCAGAGCACACTAAGTGTATCAAATCAAATTTCAATCTTCAAATGGTCATGCCAATGGGATAGATCAAACCAAGCATAAGTTTTTCAAAAAGTTTTATTAGTCAACAGTGTTCTCATTCTCAGAATCACTGTGCCTGTCACTCTAGCCTACACGTGTTTCATCACAGCATGTGGCTGTGAATCTTCAGGGCTGATCTTAATGATCGAGGCGAGTTATCGGGTGACCGGTGATAATTCCAACCCGGTCCTAATCAGGTGTTTTTTGTTAAAACGAAAGCGGTACCGATGATGTTCGGTTTCCGATTTGTCAGACAAGGGGTAACGTGTATTGTTACACAGCAACAGTATTAAAGGCCGTTTGTTGGCCGTGGGTTGAGCTTGGTGCAGCTCCAGTTTCCAAGTGCGGGAACAAAAACCGATAACTCGCCTCGATCATTAAGATCAGCCCTGAAGATTCACAGCCACATGCTGTGATGAAACACGTGTAGGCTAGAGTGACAGGCACAGTGATTCTGAGAATGAGAACACTGTTGACTAATAAAACTTTTTGAAAAACTTATGCTTGGTTTGATCTATCCCATTGGCATGACCATTTGAAGATTGAAATTTGATTTGATACACTTAGTGTGCTCTGGATTTCTGTTCAATAAAGGAAGGCAACCCCGGGCAAAAGGGGGACTGTCAAGTACACACGAGAGGGAGCAAGAGTCTTGCCATGCCAGAGTGGCATAAAGTCACTACCTAGCTGCAAAAGTAAAAGCGACAAAGCACAAGAAAGCACCAGAAGCGCAAGACTGGCGCAGGGACGCCACACAGCAGCAAGAAAGCAAAAGAGCAAGCTAAAGTGTGACACTGCCAGGACCTGCGGGAAAGTAGAGGAGGTGACGCCTGATGGCCACAGACACAACCAAGACACCAGAGCCTATGCCACCAAATGGAAATGCAGTGAAATCCTGAGGAAGTGCAGCACACACGTTTGAATAGCGCGACGATGCCAGCGAAAGTGAAGAAGCACCCAGCGCAAGGAGCAACGCTACACTGAAGGTGTTCCACAGACGGTACGAAGTGAAGCACAAACTTGCGACTGACAAGCAAAAGGACTCAGGTAGTCACACTACGTGACTAACCCTCCCAAAGCAGCCTGAAAAAGGCCGCGAAGAAAGAACCACGACACCATGACGGAGAGACGCTGGGAGCGCGTCCTCTGAGACCTGTCAGAAGGTCACAGGGAGATGACGTGCAAGAAAGTTACAGCGAAAAGCCGACCAGCCAGATGGTCGCCCAAGCAAAGAAGCCGACCGGTCAGATGGTCGCCCGAGAAGGGAAGAAGAAGCCGACCACCCAGTTGGTCGCAAGGAGGATGAAGCCAACCACCCCGTTGGTCGCAAGACGGAAGAAGCCGATCACCCAGTTGGTCGCAAGACAGAAGAAGCCGACCACCCTGCTGGTCGCATGGAGGAGGAAGCCGATCACCCCGTTGGTCGCAAGGAGAAAGAAGCCGACCACCCCGTTGGTCGCAAGGAGGATGCTGACCGGCAAGAAGTCAGAGAGCGAAGACATCTGACGAGACATCTGACAAGAAGAACAGAGAAGACATCGGTGAAGAGAACAACGGAGGAGATGTCCACAAAGAGGACCAGAAAGAGACTGAAGCAAAGTATAACAACATCAACTAAAAGTCATAAGGAATCAAGCGAGAGAAGGTCGCGACGACAGGTCCAATCACAGATGGATATGAAGATTGTGTCCTAGGGGAGGACAAAACCAGGGAGACCAGGGTAGTGTGCATGCTACATGGTGACGCCTGGTGAGGGAAGACCAACCAGATAGAAGACCAGACCACGTCGAGAAGAAAGGATAAGAAGACCAATCCTGAGTGGTATGACGCCATGACGAAGGAAGAAGAGAGGAAAGGAGAAGAGCAAAGAGGTGTGCATGACAGTCCGGCACATCACACACCAGAAGGAGAACACCCGAAGAGGAAAGGAGAAGAGCACAGAAAGGTGCGTGACGAAACACCACAACACACACCATAAGGGGAATACCCGATGGGGAATGGGAAAGGATGCACGGACATCCGAACACAGCACCTGGAAAACATCAGCACCACTGGGAGCACACATCTACGTGCAACCCGAAGATCACCCGGGAACGACAGGGGCGAGCAGGCCGGTCCATTGGTAACAACTACCTCTGGGATGGAGCCGACACAGAACCGATGATATCCAGGGGCAGATGCCTTAGGGACACCGGTGGCAGTGGATCCCAAAACGAGAGATGGACCGTTGACGCTTGCTCTGAAGGTCCAGTGAGAACAACGGTAGCATGCGACAGAACAAGTGCCAACAACACCCTTTTCAGGTGGAGCTTCGGACACAGAGAAGGGACCCGTAGCGACTCCTCCAACGCGCTTGGAGCAACAAGGCGGCAGCCCACCGGTCCAGTGGAAGCCTGGCAGCAAAGGGCCTCCGGGTCGTCCAGTGAGAGGCGACACCCACAAGAGAGGGGTATCGGTGGGAGTGATACCCTGCAACTGCAGACCCTGTCAGAGACAGCCACCATTTGGAGAAAACACCTCAACCAGGAGTATACAGTGGACAGCAGAACACCAATGTTCCACCATGATTCCATCTGCACCTTTTCACCAACTGCGGTGTCGGAAGAAAGGAACTGGAGAGCATACTTCCATGGCGCAAGTACACAAAGGAGCACGTCCACAGTGCACCAGAACATTGTGCCAAGGAGAACTAATGGTCCTCGCTGTAAGGACACCCTCGCCGGCAGATGACCAGCAGTGAAGAGACTATGTGGAAGTCGCCCACATCGAGTTATGTTTGTTCTGCAATTTTGTATTTTTCGCCCGCAGGTTCGGACTTCATTTTGTTTGGATCTTCATTAAAGTTTGGGAGAGATGTAGTATCGCAGAGATACGTTCCAGTGTTCCAGTATGCTTGTCACACACTGAACACCCACCCACCACAGGCGTCATCAGTCAGATGACCCTGCCAAATAAAAGGGGCTCAACACACGTGCTCAGGGCCAGTTAACCAACCATCTAAAATGTGTCTGCGTCCTTCATTTTAGTAGCATGAGGGACTAGGGCCCCAAGACACTAAAGGGGCCACTGGAGGTAAAGCCTTGCTGGTTCTTTTTTCCTGGTGGAACCTGGACAGGAGCAAGATACTGTGCTGATACGAGGCGGCTTCGACCACTAGGAGTATCATCGCTGCTTGCCAGTGAGGGAGACGCACCACCCACCTCTTGCATATTTCACTAGACCTATTGGGGGCGAGCAAAAGGACGTCCACCAGAACAAAGAAGGACCCAACTGTGAAGGACTTAGGGCCATATGTATGAAGGTACTGAATTGCGATTCTGAAATAGCGAATTTTAAGAAATCGCTATTTCAGAATCGCAAATCGGTATGTATGAAAAAAATCGCAAATAAATAGTGATTCTGTAAAAATTGCTATTTATTTGCGAGATCCCCAAATGCGATTCCTTAACCATGAGAAATCGCAAAATTGCGATTTTTTCACGTTAAAAATCGCAAAATTGCAATTTCTTACCGGAAAAAATCGCAATTTTGCGAATTTCGCAGTTCAGCCAATCGGAAACCAGGTGCAGCATGATGCCATCACAACCAGGAAGTAATTCACTACCCATGCTGGACCTGAGTTGCTGATTCAGAGTCAGAGTGAAGGAGTGTTGGAGAGTGTACTGTGCTACTGAAGCAACATGGCTGAAAGTGGAGACATGCCCAGGCAGGAAACCCAGCAGCAGCAGCAGGAGGGAAAAAGTTCAAGGAAGAGGAAGCAGAAATTCTCTGAGGCTGAACTGGAGGCATTAATCCAGGAAATGGTTCCAAATCATGAATTACTTTTTGACAAGAAATCTCTGAAGGTGCCAAAGACCCGTAAAAGGCGCATTTGGGCTGACATACAGCATAAAGTAAATGCACTGGGGGTGACACACTGGAGTGTTGATGAACTACAAAAGCGCTGGTACGACCTCCGCCAGCGCTCCAAAGAGAAGTTAGCTGCCAGGCTGGAGCAGTCCAGGCACACCGGTGGAGGGACCTCTACAGTGTCGGACTCAACACCTCTGGAGGAACTGGTGGAGGGGACCCTGCAAACAGAAAGCGTAAGGGGCGTGGCTGATTGGACAGCTCAGATCAACCAGCATCTGGACCAGGTAAGAAGCATGCCATCACACCCTTCACACACCCCCAAACACCCCCCAGCAGCGACCTAGGGGCAGAAAAAAGATCTGTACTCCACAGCAGGTACACAAGCAGACACAGCAATGCATCATGGGAGATGTAGTCACATGAAATCCTAAGTTGTGCATGTTCAGCCAAGCAAATCAAAAATAGCATGCGCAGGTTAGGAAAGGGAAATAACTAACAAATGTCATCACAAACGGTGAAATTAATTTATTTACAAAGTGCAAGTGAGTACAGCTATTAATTCTGTGCTGTTCTGTCACCAGCACCATCAACAACAAAGCCTACAGGCAGTGGAACTGTCAATGAACATCCAAACTCAGGAGACACAGGGCATGAGGAACACACAGATGGTGAGGACAGCCCTGTCAACCCGCAAAAGAAAAGGAGACACATACTGAGACCACTACCACCAATGGAGGGCGAGGCAGAGGATAGTGATGAAGATTTGCACTCTGAGAACACACAGCCACAGCAGAGGTCTGTGCACCAGACCACCAAGTCCCACAAGGCACAGGCAGGCGCCGACGTTGCGCAACCATCAACAATGAAGGTTGGGGTGAGGAATCTGTGTTTGCCGGCCTGGAACTGAATATGTTGCTGGTGCAGCGCCTGCAAGTGAAAAACATTAAAGCATTACAAAGAGAGGTGAGGGCAGGCTTCATAGGCATTACAAGAGAACTGCAGGGGCTTCGTGGGGAAATGCGCGCAGACCGTGCTGCTAGGCGCTGAGAGCAGCATCGCCTGGATAGATAAACACGGGCCATTAACCGTTTGGCCTCTGCCACAAACATCCAGACCAGG
The DNA here is from genome assembly GCF_964263255.1 of Lissotriton vulgaris. Lineage (NCBI taxonomy): Eukaryota > Metazoa > Chordata > Amphibia > Caudata > Salamandridae > Lissotriton > Lissotriton vulgaris. The sequence goes on from NW_028241521.1 coordinate 648,872, forward strand.
TGCAGCATAGACATGCAGCGGCAGTTTGCACATGTTAGCCAGGATATTGCTACTGCACTTGTGCAGGTAACATCAGCTGTTGATGAGCTGTGAGCAGCTCGTACAACAGGGCCTGGTGTACTAACTCCCAGTGAAGAGGACGCACAGTCAGGGCGGAGCAGCAACACCCCACCACCCATCATGGAGAGACGCCGTAGTGGCAGGAACAACAGGCCTACAACGTCCAATTAGAATAATGCTGTGCATCATGCAACAGGGGCCTCAGCTAGGCTGCACCGCACATGCGGTGACAACTTTGATAACACTACAGACTTGACTATACACTCACTCCTGTTTCCTATATTACACTGTGAGTAAAACATGTGCATGACTAATGGAGTGTGACTAGTTGCCATTGAGGACGTGAAACAAAATATTTCCTGCAATTAAGGAATAAAAACACAGTTACACACATAAGATATGCCATTGTGTCATTTTTTCTTACCTAGAAATAGTTGCGCGTAATCTCATCACGCCTTTGGCGCCCATCTGCTGCACCAGCTACACCAGCTACCATACTTCCTGGTCCAGGCCTCTCCACTTCAGAGGATTCTGATTCACTCAGCTCCACTGGTGTGCCTTTCCTGGTAGCAATGTTATGCAGCATCGCACATGCTACCACTATCTTGCAACATGTTTGTGGGCTGTATTGGAGTGCACCTCCACTTTTATGGAGGCAGCGGAATCTGCTCTTCAGTATCCCGAATGTCTGTTCGATGGTGCCTTTGGTTGCTATGTGTGCCCTGTGTATCTGCGCTCCATCGCATTGGCAGGATTGAGGTAGGGCGTCATGATGAAATCCCGGACTGCATATGCACTGTCACCTGTGGGTAGAAATGTTATTGGTGAGTCACTAAACTGCACATGGTAGTCAGTACAAATGTGCCCTATGTTTACAAGCATTTACCTAGTAGATATCCCTGGCCAAACTCCCCTCTTGAGACTCTACAGCAGGGGTACTCATAGTACGGCCCGCGGGCCTGTGGCGGCCCGGCAAGCCTTCCCTGGCGGCCCGCGGACCTTGTAGATATCGTACCCGTGTTTTTTTTTTTTAAAGTGTGTCTGCAACCAGAGCGCCACTCGGCAACTCTGCTGCTCTGTGGGGGACGGGCGATTCCCGCCGTAGTCCGAGTGGGGCTGCAGGGGCGCTGAGAGGTGATCAAGGCCTAATTAGCATGTTAATGGTCTATTAAAGATCTGTCAAGAGCTCGGGTGCGGCTGTGTGTGTGTGGGCCTGCGCCTGGAAGCTGTCACAGACTGGGCACACACAGCACGGTGAGGAGACAGAGGGGGAGGGAGGGCGGGAGAGAAAGGGAGGCAGACACGGATGGAGAGCGAGTGGGAGGGAAATGGAGGGAGAAGGATTCATTGACTGAATAATGTGCGTTTTATGTCAAGCGCTCTGTGACCCTACATTAGAATGGGCATCGCAATATTAACAATTCAGTGCGAGAGGGTGGCTATAAAGAAATGAGGGGAAGCACTGAAAGGAAATAGTGAAGGCATCCTTAGAGTAGGCGGGAAGGGGGGCAACAAAGGCTCTTGTACTGGGAGGCCACTAACGCTAAAGCAGACTCTGCCCAATGCTATTTCAGCATTTTCAGTAATGTGGTGCCACTGTCCCACCTGGGACAGAGTAAGGCCCGTGACCAATGTTTGACCTCTGTGTCCCTGGGGGAATCTGCGGTGTGATGGATGGCTGTCTATGGGGACAGCTCGACCTTTGGGTTTGGTGTAATTACAATTCCTCTTCAATTCTTGGAGAGAGCTGTTCGCAGAGATGAAGCTCTGAACCTTACTCCTCAAATATAAGAGCAGTTGTTGAAACATCTGTTGGAGCGAGAGAGTACTGTTGTTGCCCTTGGGTATTTTTGCATTATACTCAACCACCAGTTTGTTAACTAGTGCTTGCCTAATCTGATGGTTAAGGATGTTTAGCATTTAAATTCAGCTTACAAGCAAAGTAACCTTTTTGACTAGCGATCAGCCACGTCTATAACCCACAAAATTAGGGTTTAGGTTCGCAAATACATTTTCTCTCATACAAATTGAAGTACATCAGCCTGCCAGCCGTAACGCAACCCCACTCACCATTGGCTGAAGTTGTGCACCCTCTGTGCACTGGCTAATGTAGACCCACTGCCCTACAAAGAAGTGAGTGTATTCCTGCAAAAGGTCAGTGGTTCTACCTGGGGCTATCTTTGTGACAGGGCCCACTTTCCAATCCCATCAGGCAGCATTTTGACAAGCACATTTAACGTTGAATAATAACTCGTCAGCCGCATTTCAGAACCTGCACTTTATTTATAATGAGCAGATTTCAAGGGGAAGATGTGAGGGGCAGGGGGTGGATTTTAATGCGCACGCTCATTTTGTCCAACATTAGTGTAACATTAAAAGGGCGTTCATAATATAGGAGAGACTGGAATCCCTTTATTAAAGTGTGTCTCTGATTTCCATACGGTAGGCGACTTGTGACATCTCTAGTCGCCTGTGAAAAAGAACTGACATAGCTGATCAACTGTAATGCCTTATTACAGCTGAGCTCTGACATCACGCCTGCTGCCAGAGCTGCCAGAGCCAGCGGCAAAGGTGAAAGGGAGGACATGGAGCATTATTAAAGCTGCAATTTAAACATGCAAAAACAAAACCTCGCATTTTCTGAATGAACGATGATCTGTAGAACGGAGACATTTATGGCAACATATATATATATATATTTTTTGCATGCATGCATTAGGAAATGATGGAAAAATATATCATCTCTGTTTCTGTCCATGCATATTGCTTCTGCACTACAACATTTTTTTAAAATCTGACATGTATTAAACTGATTCCAATATCTTTTTGCAAAAAAAGTCTAACTGCCCTTTGGCGTGTTTAATTTTGTGGTACAGGTCCGACTTTTATTCATCAGGTCAGCAAACATACTATTGATTTCATATGAAAGTGCAACAACCCAAGGACTTTAAGCAGTGTGTGGGAAGGGTGATGGAGTCACCATATATTATAAGAAATAAAGTACCCTGTGATTTGCATTAAAAGGATATTGCAAGGCACCCCAGAGTACCAAGACCATATGAAGTGAAGGAGAGGGAGGAAGGGAAAGGGAGGCAGACGGAGGGAGGGAGTCAAAGGGAGGGAGAGCGAGAAGGGAGGGAAAGGCAGGGATAGAGAGGGAGAGCAAGGGTGAGAGGGAAAGGGAGGGAGACTGAGGGAGGGAAAGGCACGGAGACAGAGGGAGGGGGGAGAGGGAGGCACGGAGACAGAGGGAGGGAGGGAGTGGGAGGTAAAGGGAGACGGAGGGAGGGAGGCATAGAGAGGGAGGCAAAGAGAGGGAGACCTCAGAGAGAGGGAGACCTCAGAGAGAGGGAGAGGGAAGGAGAGAGAGGGAGACAGAGGGAATGAGGGAGAGGGAAGGAGAGAGAGGGAGACAGAGTGAGGGAGAGAGAAATAGAGTGAGGGAGAGGGAAATGGAGTCAGAGAGAGTGAGACAGAGTGAGAGAGACAGAGTGAGAGAGACAGAGTGAGAGAGACAGAGTGAGAGAGACAGAGGGAGGGAGGGAGAGAGAGAGAGAGAGAGGGAAGGAGAGGGAGAAAGAGAGGGAGGGAGACAGAGAGAGAGATGTGGTGGCTCAGTGGACAAAGGCGTCCGCTGCAGGGACCTGTGATCAACCTCATGGTCGCAGTTTTTTTTGTTGCTCTAGCCCCGCCCCCTTCCCCACTGAAACCGCCCCCACCGGTGCGGCCCTCGGACACAAACCACACTGTAAATTTGGCCCCCGAGAGAAAGTTTGTGAGTACCCATGCTCTACAGTATAGCCCACTGTGACGGAAGATGAATGCGTCATGTGTGCTGCCTGGATACTTTGCTACTATGTCCGCTATGATGTGTTTGGCATCACACACCACCTGAATGTTTTATGAATGATAGCATTTGCGGTTCCGGAAGATGTACTCATTGTTTGAGGGGGAGGATATTGCAACATGTGTCCCATCTATGCATCCTATCACGTGGGGGAATTGGGCAATTTGGTAAAATTCCTGCTTGGTCTGGGCTATTGCCTGTGGGGTGCTGGGGAAGTAAATGTGGTGTTGCATCCTCTGTACCATTCAGAAAAGGGGGTGCCATGGCATCAAGGAACGCATGGAAAAAGTGCAAAAGGGCACTTTGTGACACCCCTCCTGCTGAGGCTATCACACCCTGAAAACTACCTGAGGCCAACAGTTGTAGTGAACACAGGACCGCGATGTGAGTGGGGATGGCTTGTGTCCTGCGTGTCGGGTGTTCTAGGAAGGGTCTGAGTTCTTCAATTAAATCAAGTATACTGTCTTCATCCAGTCTGTAGTGGTTGTAGATGTCCTCCTCAGTGCGCTGGAAGATGGTTATGCGCGCACGGAATATCCTCTCCTGGTGTCTCCTCCTCTGTGCAGCAGCTCCCAGTCGCATCCTCCTGGCTATCAGGTAAAGCCCCGCCATTGTGGTAAAAAGTCTGTAGCATTCTGCTAGTGCTTAAATAGGTTGCACCTGGTTACCACCTGCTCCCACTTGGTGATAATTGTGATTCTGTAATTTGCGAATATCCGAAAATCGCTATTTGCGATTTTTTCATACATAGATTTTGCGATTCCTTATTTTGCACCAAATCTTTCTCAATACATTCCATTTAGCAAATTTGCATTCGCAAAGGCCGAAATTCGCAGAATTTCGGCCTTTGCAAATGCGAATTTGCTTGGTACATATGGCCCTTATTCACTAAGAACTCCTCCAAGTGGGCGGAGACAACCAGGGAGCCAGACTCACCTACTCACTCCCCGCCGAAGCCAGGCAAGGGCCCAGATGCAGATGAAGAGGTATCGGTCACATGCAGCTTCATGGAATCCCTGTTCAGCACCGTGAGAGATGACATAGTGACTCTGAAGATGGGAATGACTAAGGAAGTAAAGGACTTTGGGCGCAACATGGGGAATCTGGAGCAGCAAGTGGATACCAAGGAAAAGAGCAGTGATACGAGGGAAGACGAGTTGGACGCATGCGCAATGAGATCATTGAGCTTGAGAAGACTGCAACGCTGATCTAAATTATTATCTGGGGGACTTAGAAAACAGATCTCCCAGATTTAACATTAGAATTAAGGGTGTTCTGCCGCAGGCAGATGCAGGCAGTCTGGAAGATTATGTTCTCCGGCTCTTCCGCCATATTGTTCCGAAGTTGGCAGAAGAGGAAATTCTCCTGGATTGCACGCACAGAGAGGGACACCCCTTTGGGATGCCGTGATCCCCGCAGGACATCCTTACGTGTCTCAAAAATTTCCACCAGAATGAACTCATTATGGATAAGGTATGCAATCAATCCCATGTCCTATTTGGGGGGATCAAGGTGCTCCATTACCAAGCTCTCTCCTTTATCATGTTACAGTGCTGTTGAACCATGAAGCCGGTGACCGCATTCTTTAGAGATAAATGGGCCCACTACAGGTGGGGTCACCCCTTCCATCTCATCTTTGTTTGGGAGGGAGAGACAGATATGGTTTGCACCCAGTTGGAGGCGGTGGTGATTCTGGGACTGAACCTGGAGCAAGATGACCCTGAGCGACTCCCAGTGGCATGATTCCGGGAAGCAATCCACAGCCCATCCCGAAAAAGGTTGAGCGAGCCGACCACAATGGAGAGTCTTAGAGAGAGATTGGCCCATTTTCAGCACCTCGTTTGGAGGGATCAGTCTCCGGAGCAAAAAGAGAAGTGATCGGGTCGCGGTTGAGTGCCTCCCAGCGCCCTCCTCAGATGCATATAATGTTGGATCATTAGTGTCTGCATACAATGGCCCTCCGGACGTCCCTGCCAACAATGGTACTTCTGCTTGAACTTCAGATTTGCCCTTTTTTGCAGTACGTCTGATAGAGTGCTGCAGAGAGAACCCACAACCTCTACACCCCTATGCTGCATGACTCAGATAGTCAACGTCATGGACCCATAATACATGATTAACTATTTTACACCAGTTGGTGACTTGGTTGTTTATGTCCTCCTGTTTTATTTCTTCTACATATGTTTCCGTGCTCTATTAACATGTGACACTGTTTCATCTCAACACATTTATCGGCAACACAGGTGCATCTCCTCTCCCAGCGAGCTTCTATGGCTGTACCTTAACCCCTTTGCCCACAGTGAAGATAGTTAGCCTTAATGTCATGGGATTGAATGCTCCAGCGAAGAGAATAGCACTTTTGTCCCAACTGAAGACTGCCCAGTGCGATATATGTCTTCTACAAGAGATGCACCAGTTAAAAAAGGTCTGCAGCCGTATGCCTTCCAATTAGTTCGACCGTCAATACTGGTCTTCAGGCCTGGAAAGAAGGCAGGGGTGGAGCACTTAGTTCGATCCCTCCACTGAGCCGGACAAACATGAGCATTCTATCTGCAGGAACTTCAATGGTTGTCAGATCCAGAGCTGTCTGATGCATGGAGGTCATTGAAACCCATCACAAGATCCTATTCCTTCTTCTAGGTAGCACATCAGCCGTATGCAAGAATCAACAATTTTTTAAGCATCCACTCACTTCTTGCCGGAGCTGTCCCATGCAGACGTAGAGGTGGCCTCCATATTGGACAACTCCCCTACTCCGATTGCACTACACCTCCCCAATAACTGACCGAGATCTAGGGTGTAGAGCCTCAATCCTAAAGAACTGTCATACGTCCTTTCAATTAAAGAGGTGGTGAGGACGATCATGGAATACTTGGAGATCAGTGATACGCCCCACACTGAGATAGCAATTCTCTGGAATGCCCCTAAGGTGGTGGTGAGAAGGACATATATATTTGTTTCGGCACAGCTTAATAGGAAGAGGAGAGCCAAACGTTTAGAATTAAAGACACCAGTGAGGGAGTTGGAAGACTCACACAGGCAGTTGGGCTCTCATGGGATACAGCACCAACTTACAATATCTAGAAAAAAGCCTGAGGCCCGTAATATGGATCCAGCGGAACAAACCATGCTCTGCACAAAACAAAACTACTTTGCAGGGGGCAACAAAGCAGGAAGACTCCTAGCGCATATGCTCTGAGCGGAGATTCACACTTAGTGTATCACTCATATATTAGGTCATGCCCGGAACTCCCTAACACAAGACACAGACATTGTGGCAACATTTGGTCTGTTTTATGCCCAGCTTGACAGCACAGAGCCCCTCCTTCATACAAACTGTTCTGTGTACCTGGAACAGGCTCCAATAGCAAAACTCCCTGAACCTACAGCAGCATTCTTAGAATCAGATATCACAGCGCAGGAGGTCCTCAAAGCAATAGGGAAGCTTAAACCGGACAAGGCTCCCAGCCAGGATGGGTTAACAGCTGCATTTTACAAGATATTCCCTGTGCAGCTGTCTCCCATGCTGGCCCCACTGTACAACTCATTTAGCACTCAGAGTGCCCTTACAGAGACCATGAAGTATTTATCACGGTTTTACCTAAACCCGGGAAGGACCTCCAACTCTGTGCCTCCTATCAGCCCATATGTTTACCAAATGTGGACGTGGAGATATTTACCAGAATTCTAGCTAAAAGACTGGGGTGGCTTTAACCCCAGAATCATTGCTGTGATAACACTAAGCGCATATTTCACCTAATAGTGGGGGTCTCTAGTTGGCAATGGTATTCACCTTTGGCCAAATAGGGATCCTTACTTCTACGTCAGGATAAGGGATTTCACTCCTTAATAACCCCTGCTCACCCCCTTGGTAGCTTGGCAGGAGCAGACAGGCTTACCTCAGAGGCAGTGTGTTAAGCATTTGTGAATATACACAGTAATACAGTGGAAATACTACAGATGGACACAACACAGGTTTTATAAAAAAAGGTATTCTTTTTATAGAATTAACGCAAGACAACAAACGACAAAAATCCACAATACTATACTAAAAGTTGACTTAAAGATGATTAAAGTTGCTTAGTTCAAGTTGATGATAAATGCGACAAAGTTCTCAACAAAGTACTTGGATGCGTAACGCAAAGTGAACAAAAGGCTCGCAAAAGGGAAGATGCGTCGGTTCGGTGACCCGGGGGAACGGTTACGTCCTGCTTCAATGCTTGCGCAGAGTAGGGGACTCGTCGTGAGCCTTACCGGTGCAGAGGTGATGCGTGGATTCTCGGCCTGCAGATCCGTTGCGGTCCGCAAGATGGCGCCTTGATGCGATGCGATGATTCGGGTGCGATGCGAGAAGATGGCGCTCTTGATGCGCCGATACAATGGCGATGCGATGACTCCCTGGCAGCCTTGCGACAACTCTGTACTTTGGAGCCGTGACAGACCATGTGACACGCTTCTCTGGTGATGCGACGGCGACTCTCTCAAAGGGATCACGCTCCTCCGGTGATGCAACAGCAGGCAGCTTCGATGAACACACGCTTCCAGGGAGAAGCGGCGAAGGCTCGCTTCTCCGGCGATGTGACAATTTCAGCTGCGGCGGTGACACGCTTCTTCTCGATGCGTCGCGCTTCCATCTCCCAGCAGCACGCAAGTGTCTGGAGTCAGAATTCCCAGCAAGGAAATTCAGGGGGAGCTGGAGGTGAAGTCTTTTATCCCTGAGACTTCAGCAGGAGGCAAGCACAGTTCAAGCCCTTGGAGAATATTCTGTAGATGGAAGTCCTTTAAAAAGTTCCTTATCCTTTCCCTTGGCAATGAAGCAACCACTGCAGGCCAACCCAGCAAACAGCATTCTGGCAGAGGGCCAGTCCAAACTCCTGCTGCTTCCTTGGTTCTTTTCCTTGGCAAAAAGGTTTCTTGTTCCAGAAGTGATCTAATTTCTTGGGATCAGGGTCCCAATATTTATACCCCAAAATATTTTGTTCTCTGAAGGTAAAGAGGCCTCTGCCTAGTCCAAACCAGTTCCTGAGCACTTTGTTTACATGACTCTCTTCTTCCTTTCACTGTGCAGGGCAGAGATATCAGCCGCCCCAGAGGAGGTGGAGCCATCAATTGTTTTCGAAAACGCAAAAGACATGGTTCCACGCGTAGACCTAGGGGGAGAGCATTCCAAAGGGTAGCGACATTAACGGAGAATCTCCTTCCTCCTGATCGGGCCTTTTTGACCCTGGGGACAACGATCAGATGTTGCTGGTCCGAGCGTAAAGTTCTGCTGGCTTTATACGGGATCACCATGTTTTGAAGGACGGGGGGGCCTTTGCCGTGCAAGATTTTGTGCGCAAGACAAAGGGATTTAAATTTCACCCTTTCCCGTATTGGCAACCAGTGTAACGCCCTCAGTGCTGGTTTGGCCGATCGAGACATGGGGATGTTATATAGCATTCGTGCAGCCGCGTTCTGAACTTGTTGAAGTTTGTTCAGAGTGATCTCAGGGGCACCGAGGTAGATCGCATTGCTGAAGTCTAACCTGGACACTCACAAACCCAGACAAGGAATACACAACCTAGCAGAGGCAGGCCTGGACAGTTAGGCAAGAAAATACCTACTTTCTAAAAGTGGTATTTTCAAACACAGAATATTAAAACCAACTTTACTAAAAGATGTACTTTATTATCAAATTTAAGTCCCTATGTATAACGCACAAAATCTTCCAGGGCAAAGGCCCCCCTATTCTAAGAGCCTTGATCACTCCTTACAAAGCCAACAGAGAGCTAAGATCCGATCACCTCTTCCTCGCAAACACTCACAGAATTAAGAAGGCACGAACAGGTGGATGCCTCGTCTCCTATAACGCCGCAAAGCTCTGGAACTCTCTCCCCCTCAACATTCGCAAATAAGCCAACCTACTGAAATTCCATAAACTCCTAAAAAACAGCCTTTTACCCTAGGTCACCCCTGCTCCTTAGCCTGCTTCACACACACAGCGCTGGGAAGCCCACGGGTAGCCACGCGCTTTACAAATCCGATTCCATTCCAGTCCATTATTCTGAGTTTAGGCATACCAAATTTGAATTTCTACCATGTTCCCTGAGTCAGTTAGGATTATAAGAATGTAATAATCTAGCTGCTCATTCTTGTCTATGGAGAACAGGTAGCCTTCAACAGTGAAAAACGAAAATGGCTGTAATTCACTATTAGGACATACTACACACATCAGAGCATGTCCTACCTTATACTTACAATGCACCCTGCCCTTGGGCCTACGAAAGGGGTGTCTAATATGAAGTAGAGGGAAGTTTTAGGGACTGGCAAGTGAGTGCACTTGGCCAAGTCGACATGGCAGTGCTTGACTTCACACAGGCCTTGCAATGGCAGGCTTGAGACACACTTTACAAGCTGCTTCTGTGGGTGGCACAACCAGTGCTGCAAGCCCACCAGCAAAAAAATACACAAAATGCCCACACCACACACGTTTTCAAATACTTATTTTAGGAATCAAACCAAAAAAATACATTTTAGTTTGTCCGGGTACTTTTATTTTTACCCTTATGACTTTTTAAATTCCTTTAATAAACTCTTTTTTATCAGATTTGTGAATGAAAAAAGAAACATATATACATTCAGTGCTATTTACAACACATTTACATATTTACATGACAATACTCAAAAAAATAGAAAAAAATAAATACAACATGAACATCCTACATACAAGATGACCAATAAATCACAATGTGTTTATACTTAAGTCAATTAGTATACAACAAAATCAATATTCAAAAGAATAGCTTTCAGACAAAGTCAGAGAAGGAGACTATTTCCCTAAGAGGTGAACAAATTTACACCCAGCTTTGGCTGGTTTACTCAATCAATGAGAGTATTCGCTCCTTAGGTTTTACCGATGCCTTTCAAATCCAAGTAAGCAAGTTCTTGGATTCTCATCAGGGCTCTGACATTTATCTGTAATAGGTGTAAACAACAATAAAGTTTTAATTGTTGATTGAATTTACCCTCTCTATTCTCCAAACACACTGCCCACGTCAGATGTTTTCCTCATATCTACCTGCGTGTGTTGGGGCAACTGAATCTTCTTTTCAAATCGGATATGTCTCTAGACTGCTTGATTGTATCAATTATTCGTATAGACAAAAGATTTTATTCTAACACGGCTGCACATTATTTTAAAAGTTATGATGTTTCTGGTTGTCATTGAGGACTGAGAGGAGTTGTCCTACCTTATTTTTGTGGAGAGTGGATTCAAGGCACTGGGGCCCGTTGTTATATTCTTTACGTTTTCTATCTTTAACTCTTTTCTTTTATCTCAGCGTCTTACATCTCGAGCTGTCGAGTAAAGGTGGGGAACAGGATTTAGTTTAAAACACAGATTATCGATGCTGCATGTCCCCTGACAAAAACAGCATATACCTGTTGGTTTTAACCTGCTCGCTGGTCGTCTTGATCGGCCGGTTCTCCTCCGAGACCCGCTGTCGCATATATTTTGTCGATTCCTAATGCGTAAACAAAAACGCATTATAGGTCTCTCAAATATACGTTCACATGGCTTTAAAACTATTATCGAGCTGGGGGAACACATTACCTTTCTCTCCCTCCACAAGCCGTCACTTTTCCGATTGTGTCTGCAGTAATCGCCATCTTGGATCTTTTAGTATATATTTCACATGGCTCTAGGAATCATGGTACTCTTAGTTCTTCCAACTAGCCTTAATGCCATTAGATAAACAAACTGCATGCCTATATGTAGTTGTGGACCTTCTAAGTTTATCAACATAGTGTGACTTGTTACACTCATGGTGTTCAACAGATTTTTCAGAAAATTCCGGCTCTTAATCAGCGAGAAGACTGTACTTTTCATAACCTTGATATTTCCGACAAATTGTTGAGTCCCGTTTGGGTACTGTTGAATTTTAAAATTAGATACGCCTCTTTTTGCAGCAACACTCTGTCTACATCTGTCGGACGTTTAATTTGATTTGTGCAGAAAAGTATTGACCATTTGAACTAATTTTCGCCATGCCCCTTTTCCTCAAAGTGTTCCACCATAGGGGCCGTCATAACTTTCTTTTTTAGCCCACCAGCAGCATTTGATTTACACGCCCTGGGCACACATGGTGCACTGTACTAGGGGCTGACAGTAAATCAAATAACTCAATCATGGAATAACCAATCAAGACATCAATTTAACATAGGGAGCACTTGCGCTGTGGCACTGAATAGCAGTGGCACAGTGCCCAAAACATATAACCAGCAAAAACATATCAAAACAGAGGAGGCAATCCATCAAAAATGGAAGGGAGACTCACGCCAATGATGTCAGGTCTAACAAATTTTATATGTATTGTAATATGCAAAGTGTTTTTAATAATTTTTAACTATCAATAAATGTGTTTATTTTTCTAAATCTGTACTCTAATTTCTTCTTGCTTTACTGCATCCCTCGTAGCCATAGCTATGCCACTGTTGAGAGGCAGGTTTGTGTATGAATGTGGTGTGAAGTGTGCATTTATCCAAAGGGGTTTCTTTTTTGACTTTGCATGGGGGGTCCCATGAGTTTTTGGCCAGGGGCTCGGCAGCCATCTAGGGAAACCTACCTAACCCACACATTTCTGGAAACTAGACACCTGGTGGAATCTAGAAAGGTATAGCTTGCATGGGTCCCTCATCATTCTCCTACGCAGAATCCCGCACAAACCTCATATTTCGCCGATAAATTAACTTTTTTCTTAAATTTCTGTGTGGGAAAGTCCTGGAATCTGAATGGATCCACACATTTCATCCCACCCAGCGTTCCCCCAGGTCTCCCGATAAAAATGGTACCTCACTTGTGTGGGTAGGCATAGTGGCTGCAATAGGAAATGGCCAAAATCATACTGTGGAGACTTCAAAATTACCTTCAGCAAAACTACCTGGTCTTGGGGGGGGGGCACCTGAGATTTGGGTCCCGGGCTCGGCGGCCATCTTGGGAAAGTTCCAAATTCAAAATTTTCTGAAAACTAGACACCAGGGGGAGTCCTATGAGGTATGGCTTGTGTGGACCCAACAATGTTTTCCTACCCAGAATGCCATGTAAACCTCAAAATTAGCAGAAACAAACACATTTCCACATATTTTTGTTTGGAATCACCGTGCCGGCACAAATGTCCAACCTTACAGCGTTCCCCTTAGTGTCCCGAGTTAAATGATACCTCACTTGTGTGGGTGTCTGTTGGACTTGGCCCTTTTGGCAGGTTCACCCCTAAACTTTTTGCTTTTAATGTGGCTTGGTGTTGGTTGTGTTTGGCTTCTGCGCACTTTATCACTGTGTCCCAGTGTAAAGTGCCGGCGCAGTCTGATTGCGTGTGGTGAGATTGGCCTGCACTCCCATAGGAATGCATGGGGAATGTGTGTGTCCATGGTAGTCCCTGATGTGTAGGGAGTGCAGGGGCGAGTTTGGTATGTGCGAACTCGTGAGATTAAATGCTGCACGACGTTGTGCACAGATTTAATATGTCTAGTGTAGAAGCGCCACTTCTAGAAGTTGGCATGTCTGTGTAGTAAATGTGAGTTGACTGTCTGGCTTGTGATTGGCTGGAGCTGGCTGGTGTGCCTGGCTCCAGGAGTCAGGATGGGTCTGCCCCCGTGGTGAATGGAGAGATCTGCATGTTGATGGGAGGGAGGAGTGCACCTCGGACCTGAATAGGGCTGGGCCTTCCCTTGATGTAAATAATTAATTTACTCTCTTAATTTCTATGCAGATAAGTACTTAATCAATAATAACTCAATCGAAATGAAGGAAAACAGAGTCCGTGGTGTAAGAGTTTCTAAGGGTTTTATTCCTCATAAAGGAATCAGGATATCATGTTCTGACCACCACACAGGATGTCAGAAGGGATAGATGAGCGCGCTGTCGTTTATTGACAATACATAGCTTATATACTTGATTTACATCATAATGTTCAATGTAAGAGGCGTAACAGCTGAGAGAAGACAAGATAACAGTATACACGTGGTGCTAGTACATCATCAAGAGGCGTAAACTAGGCGTGAACTAGGGTGTGTGCTAGAAACGTCACTGATAGGTGACGCAAGTGGGTGGCACCAAGGGGTGGTGCTAACAGAATGTTGCAATGTCAGCAGAAATCGGAAGCTTGGATGCGCGCGCAGCTGCATGACGTGTGATAGACGGGGTGCAGGGGACTTGACATTTACACTGGCGGAAAGAGACAGAAGTCTGGCATGTCAGATCAACTTGTGCTTCTATCATATCTGATATCTGATGTTTAGGAACTAAGCTATCTGGGCAGAAAGGTCTCTAGAGCAGAAGCTATTCTATACTTGCTGTGAGTGCGTGTATAAGCGCCTGAGTGTCTGTATGAGAAGCGTGGGGGCATGGGGCCTTCCATGGAAGCATGGCAACAGAGGCTATGAATTACTTGCATAAAGACAGGTCGGCCCTTTAGCCCTGTAGCTGAGGAAGGATGTTTACTGAAGCTAGCAGGCTGGAATGTATCTTCGGGGAGGAAAACAGATAACTCGAAGATTATAGTCAATCTTGGCAGGCAGCAGGCTGAGCTGAGCACGGAGGGCCGCGCTAGAAGTAAGTCAGAGTTCACGGGTACGGGGGCTGCTTGGGCAGAGGCCCTCGCAGTCAGAAGCCAGAAAAGAGGCTCGGTGGCAGAGATTCAGGGCCTACTTTCAGCCAGGCTGAAAAACGTAGGAGTACACTTCAAAAAGACGTTGGCATAGCATACTTAGGAACGGACCATCAAACCCATTCATGGTGGGTCTGAAAGAGGACAAGTTAACGTTGGACGCAAATGTATTTGCGTCTTCATAGCTGGTACAGGAGGGAAGTTACATGCACTTTTAACTCGTACATGGAGTCGGTGGGGTACTCGCTAGGGAACACAACATGACCATAAAATTTATATTACCTCATTCCCTCCTTGTTCCCTACGGACCCTTCATGATATATCGATCCTCATAAATCGATCAGTTTGTTCTTGTAACATTATATGTTCGTCTTTCTTTCTTTGACTGTTTGAGAGGCAACTGGAATGCTCAATGCAGGATGTGGCACACAGTCCACATATCGCTGGCCCACACTGCAGGCACAGGCAACAACTGAATACTATAACAAGGCCAATGCCTAGGAAGGATAAGATCTTCCATCCCCAAGCTGTTAACGTAGTCCAGAACCAACCGGACCAAGTCCAGGTGCCTGGATTCTGATGTATCTGATTTGCAATTTTATGTAAACGGGTGATAGCTTGATAGACAGATGGTGCGTTTTGTGGAATGAAAACACAGCAACTTGACCCGATGACCTTACAGGCTCCACCTCTATCTGCCAAGATGACGTCAATCACAAGGCGATTTTGAAGGACAACAGTCCGTATAGCAGACTGCTCCTCTGTTAAGTTACCTAGAGCGGAGGCAGTTTCGTTCACTACTGCTTCGAGTGTTCTCGTTAATCTGCGTATTAATTTACTGTTTTGGACAGGCCCTAGGAAGAAAAAGAATCCTTTATTGAAATCAGTGTACTGTTCCCATGCCGTTTCTGTGTAGTCGACAAGGGGAATATCTCTTTTGGGTCTATTCGGTGCTAGATTCGTATTTCTATGGTAATCAGGGGGAGCTAGAAAAACAGGTGGCAGGAGGAAGGCAATGTAACAGGTACCATCCCAATCTGGAGGCAAACGTATGTATGCGGTATGACCACAAACAAAGTAGGAATGACTGATAGCTTTAAAGGACGATTTACCATGGTCACTGAACTCGACCACAGTAGTGCATTTACTATGACCTACGTGTACTGAACCTTTCTTGCTAACACATAATTCACCTGTGACTGGTAGTACTAACATATGGGGCAGAACTGGAGCAGTTTCAGATTCAACAGTGAGGATCATAAGGCTAATTGTGTAATTACCTAATCCATATACTTCATTTTCTAGATCAGTTCCTATTCGAGTGGGAAGTCCCTCTTTATCAGGATAACAGACGTTGAGCAGGACTAAGTTCAAGTTTCCCCAAACCCAGCCCCCATCGAAAACAGCAATATCAGGATCTAAAGAATTAATTATTTTAAACCATGCTCCACAGGAGCCATTGTGAGTGAATGGGTACGGAAAGAGAGGCAGAGCTCCCTTGTAATTCTGGTAGGGAGGGAGTCGGCCACATATCCAACAGTCTGTAGCATTATTTGTCTGATGGGAATGGTGTAACATACTAATGAATGTATTGTTGCGCAGCGCAAGTCTGTAAGAGAGTTCATGTGCGGGAAGTTCACTAAAAGTGTGTTCAGCAGAGACATTGTAAGCAGATTGTTCACGCCTGAAAATAGGCCAGTACATAGGAAGCAGAATGCTGGCAATAATAATTAGAATACTCAGAATAAACATGATTATTAGTGTCACTATGCAGTGACTACGAAGTGATTTGCAATATGTTCTTCTCTTTTCCTCTCTCTCTCTAACTCGATCTAGGGGATACATGTCAGAAACTATTTAACCGATTCACCTAGGGGAGGACTTAAACAATTAAACTGTCTGACTTGCTAGATCGAAGCTTCATACGGTAAAGTTCTTGAGGAGTCTTTTCTCTTTTAGGCACAGTAACGTCTTGTGCTTCAACACAGTCTTTGGTGGGGGTGGACGAGTCAGAGTCCTGTTTCAGTCCGTTTTTTAGTTCATTGCATAGTTTGATGTGACTCGTGTGGACCCACCCCTTTCTCCCCTCGATTTTCACGGCGGTCCTGGTGGTAAGCAGAACGGTCTTTGGAGACTTCCAGCGGGGCTCCAGCGGACTTTTCCGGTCGAAATTCCGGACGAGTACCAGGTCCCCTGGACGGACCTCATGCGCCTTTACATTGGTGTTGTCAGGGAAGGCTGCGGCAACCTGTGAACGACATGATTGGAGTGCAGACATCAAGGAGGCAAGGTAATCTGTCAACATGTTACAATCAATATCAGTGATCTTTTTCGGAACGGGCGTCCCCCACATATTCGGCGGTCTGCCAAAGACCACTTCGTACGGGGATAGCCCTGATCTCGAGTGGGCGACCATTCTCATGTAGAATAGTGCCACGGGCAGGGCGACTATCCAGTCGACCCCTTTTTCCTGACAGATCTTGGCAAGACGGATTTTTAGTGTCTGATTATGCCTTTCTACAAGGCCAGCTGCTTCGGGATGTCGGACACAGTGGAACCTCCACTGATATCCTAGCAAGAGGGAAACTTGTCTCATCAGCTCGGACGAGAGCGGCTGTCCGTTATCTGAATACACGACACGGGGCAAACCGTACCGTGGGAAGAATTCACGAACCAACTGTCTGGCAGTGGTCGGAGCAGTGTAGTCTGGGACTGGGTATGCTTCGGTCCAGCGGGACAGAGCACAAACAATTACAAGGACATACTTAAATCCTCTACAGCTATTCATCTGGATATAATCCATCTGGAGGACTTCAAAAGGGTGATCGGGAGGATGAAATCCACCTTGCTCAACAGGGACACTTTTACCTGGATTGAACTGACAACAGATCATGCAAGTACGCACTTTCTGTTTTGCTGCTGCTCGTAAGTGTTTGTTGTACCAGAGATTCTGTAAACTGTCTAACATGGCTTTCTCTCCAAGATGGGCAGGACTATGTGCTGTATTTATCATGACTTGAACCATTGAGTCGGGGAGAAACCATATAGATTTTCCCTTCGTCACCCAACCTTGATCTGTCTGAATCCCTCCTAGTTCAGTCCATTTCTTTATCTCCTCTGGAGTAGCATGTGTCTGGATATCAATTACATCTAGGGCGGGATCTCTAACTGCCATACACTGGGTCTGGACTATTGTCTTTGTCACATCAGTAGTCTGGGTGTGAGTCAGTGCTGTATGTTTTGCTGTCTGGTCTGCCAGGTCGTTACCCTGGGAAACAGAATCTGTGACTTTAGTATGTGCCTTACACTTCATGACTGATATGCCCGAGGGCAAATGTATTGCTTCTAACAGTGCTTGAATGAGGGGGCCATGTTGGATCTTGGCCCCATGGGAAGTCAGAAAACCTCGTTCTTGCCAGAGGACTCCGAAGTCGTGTACAACTCCGAAGGCATAGCGGGAATCTGTGTATATGTTAACATTTCTGTTCTTGGCTAGAATACAGGCTCGAGTCAGAGCGATGAGCTCTGCCGCTTGAGCAGACAGTGTGTCAATACGATGTGTTTCTTTAATTTCAGTTTCAGTGGTCACGGCGTACGCGGCCACTAATTCTCCTGTACTTGTTCTCATGCATGAACCATCCACATAAAGTGTCAGGTCTGGATTTGTCAATGGGACATCTGTTAAGTCTCGTCTAGGCTTAGTTACTGCATTAATTATTTCTATACAATCATGCGGAGCTGGATCTGTCATAACTGTAGGTAACAGTGTTGCTGGGTTCAGGATGCTGCAACGTCTGATTTCTATGTGTGGCTGGAATAGTGTTAATTCATAACCTGTCAGTCGTGCTATAGTTAAGTGTTGAGTCTGGGTTCTGTTTAACAAAACCTCTACAGAATGTGGTACTTGAACTGTTAACTGATGACCTAAAACAATTGAATCACTTTGTCTTATTGCTAACGCTGTTGCTGCTACTGACTTTAAGCACGCAGGGAGTGCTTGAGCTACTGAATCCAATGTACTAGAAAAATAAGCACAAGGCTTATGTGAACCTGCTTGGTCTTGAGTGAGGACAGACAACGCTGTGCCATCACGTTCTGTAACAAAAAGTGTAAACGGTTTGCTGTAACATGGTGTCGCTAAAACTGGTGCTTGGCATAAAACTTTCTTTAATTCTTCAAAAGCTTGTGTGTGTTCCTGAGTCCAAGGGAGGACAGTCGAAGTCGCTGCCTCCTGTGTCGTTAACTGGATGAGTGGTTTAGCTAGAAATGCATACTGGGGAATCCATTGTCTGCAGTACGAGGTGAGGCCTATGAAGGCCCGCACTTCCTTTTGTGTCTTGGGTTGCGGCATGTTCACAATTAACTGAATGCGATCGGGAGTGAGCTGTCTCCCCACTTTGGACAGCAAGTGACCCAAGTACACAACTTGCTGAACACAGAATTGTAGCTTCGAAGGAGACACCTTGTGTCCCTTGTCGGCCAGGAAATGTAAAACTGTCAGTGATGCTTTTTCACATTCGGGCTCACTTCGTGCGGTGATCAGCAGATCATCGACGTATTGTAGTAAAGCGGTGTTAACTGGCATTTGAATACAATCTAGTTGTCTTTTCAGTGCTTGACTATAGATGCTGGGGCTTTCTGTGAATCCTTGAGGTGCGCGCGAAAATTTGAAACTGCGTCCATTTAAACAGAATCCGAAGAGATATTGGCTCTCTGGATCAATAGGCACGCTGAAGAAGGCGTTCTTGAGATCAATTACAGTAAAGAACGTTGCTTCTGAATCAATAGCAGTCAAGAGAGATGATATATCGGGGACCACAGGATACTGTGGGATAATGCATTTATTCAATTCTCGAAGATCAATCACCAGCCGATATACTGGCGGTGCATTGGGATCAGTACGTTTAAGAATCGGAATGATGGGTGAGTTACAGATATTGGAGTCGGTCTCGACGACCACTCCTTGGGCAATGAGCTCTTCAATGATTTTCAGTAAAGCCGCTACAGCATCGGGTGGTAACTTGTATTGTCTGATTCTGGGTAATACAACACCTGCCTTGAGGGTAACGCGGTATGGTGTAATGTGCATACATCCTACATCAGTTGGGCCTTTTGCCCACAAGTAATCAGGTACATTTTTCAATCTGACGTCAAACTCACGAAGGACGTAATGACCCTTGAAATCCCGCAGAAAGAGTCTAACCCCCTCCGGGGAGCAGCATATTATAGCTCCTAGAGCCTTCAGTGTTTTAATTCCTAACAGATTTTCCGGACATGATTTTGTTAGTAACAGGTCTGTAACGCGTGATAATGGACCCACAGCCAGGGGAACTGGTTCTGATACTTCATTTACAATAGGTTGTCCTGAAAAACCAAGGGAAACATTTTGTGAGCCTGAGAGGGGTGCCCCTGGAACTTCGTCATGACTTATTGTAGTGCGACTTGCCCCTGTGTCAATTAAAAACTTTCTATCTTTCCCCAATACTTGACTGTGTACATAAGGACCTTCTTGATCTACAGGAATCTCGATAAGAGGCAAGCCACCTTCCCTCTCTAGGCTGTTTCATGTATATCGGGAATATTCGGGGTAAGCAGACTGGGCATACTGGTACATCTGTTGTGAGACTTGCTGAGTTGCAGCAATGGGCTGTGGCTGTGGTACTGCTACGGTCTGTGCTGTCTGTGCAGATGCATGCATGGGCTGTGTATTCTGTGTAGACTGATGCTGGTTATGGTCTTGTCTAGGCGGATGCGGTCTCTCTTTAGTTTTACCTGTCGCTATGTTATGTTTCAGAACTGCACATTCGTGTACGTAGTGACCTGGCTGCTTGCAATAATTGCATGTCCCTTTAACAGGAGCTGCAGCGTGACTTGTCTGGGTCGTACCTTTCCTGTGACTGTCGGATGGGACCGTCTGGGCTACTAACATTTTCATTTTCGTGTCTTTCATGCGCTTCTGTTCCTGATCTTGTTCTTCCCTAATTCTATTCTGGTGATATTGTAACATTTGTAACATCTGGGATGGCGTATTTGCTTGCCATGTACTCTCGACTTTATACACTCTATTTTTAACTAACGGTAGGGAATTCTCGACTAACTTTGATACAAAAAGATGTGGGTACGACTCGCTACTTGGCTGGAGGCCACTATTGATAATAAAACATTTCTCGAATCTTGAATAAAAGTCGCTAGTATCTTCATCATGTTTCTGTTTACAGGACGAGATTGCATCCCAATCCTCCTTTCTAGTTGTCAATAATCTGGGCAGGACCTGTACTATCAAACCTGGTAATGCTTTAGTTTTGTCCCCAAGGCCTAACCCTGGAACCCGTTTTTTCTCTTCGTCTTCTATTTCTGCCCAGGCAATCTTTGTGTCTCCCACCTCCCATTCCTTTTCCTTTAATTTCTCGAATATACCCGTAGGCAATAATACTTTCAACATTTTCATGATATCATCATATGTGTAGTCCCCCATTAATAACATGTCTTTAAGCTCTCTATGGAAACCTGCAGGGTCTTTATCATGGCATGGTACTAATTTCTTCATTTCTAACAGTTCTAATTTAGTCAGAGGCGTGTGCACATACACGCGTTTCAAAACCTTGTCCTCACCCATAACAGGGTGTACTTCTCGTAAGGGGTTCTGACTTTCAATACCACCCCCGCACTGCATATGGTACATTTTCCTTTCTGGAGGTGGGGCGGGGACATATTCAGGACTTACAAAGGTATCATATCTGCGTCGTTGTTCTAGAATTATTTGAACTAATTTAGTGCTTAGGCCTCTCCATCTATCCATCAGTAGTGCTTCTAGTGTCTCATGTAAGGGACCTGGATCGGAATAATGTTTTCTGTACTTAATGAGAAGGTGCTGAATCATATATACCCCTGCTAATTTCTGTTCGTCGGGGGAGAGGTTCAGAAATGTCTGTGCTACGGTGTCATCATTATATATGTCTGCATTTTCGGCCCATGATACCGCTGATCGGGCTAATTCTTGTTCATCCATAGAATTGAGTACATGGTACCCCACTCGATCTCGAAGCCGTTTATCAGTTTCCTGGAACTGATGCTCAGCAGAATTCGGATTCGTTAAGGCAGAGAAGAAAACTCTCTTGCTTTCTGGACGGATACCCTTCCTAAGATAAGTTCCCTTACCTACATATGCTATAGTGCTTGTAGTCGGTTCTAGTTCTTCAGATTCTTCTTCCTCCTCGGAGGGAACCTTTTCTTTCTCTTTCTCGTGTACTGCTATCACTGCTTTCCTTATCTTTTTATACATGGCCTCTATGCAATTTTGTCTGTCATGTTTTCCATCAGCTATATTTTGACCCCACTTGTTCAATGCATCTAATTCACTCTGATCTGTTCCGGGCCTGTCTCGTTCTCTTATTAGACAATTTATGAAAAATCGTAGTATCAGTGCTTGCATGTTAACTTTCTGTTTCTCCAGGGCATCCTTAATACTGTCGGGGTCCTTTCCCGTTTGAACGAACTCATATATTCTATCTAGGCGCTCCTTCATTCCTGCATAACATAACAAACTATCAGTAGCAGATCTTAACCGTAAAGACGCTAATATCATTAAGTCGTCCTGTCCAGGTTCTGGATCATATCTACAAACTGACATATTTTCTTTTAGTGCATCAAGACGGGATGAATTAGAAGAACGGGGGGATCTGTGCGTAAGAGGACTCTGCATACCTCTGAGATTTAATCTGTGAGTCGGTGGCGGGGTCTGGAGACCCGCGGTCGCACCTCCTGAAGCGGAAACTTGGGCATTATCTCTGTGTGTAGTCAGTATCTGAATTTGTCTTTTAGTAGGATCTGATTGAAGTGGTTTCGGCAGATCAGTTTTAGGTGAGGGAAGTGGCGGAGCTGGCGGAACGGAACTAGTCTTTTTCGGTGTCGGCTGAGAGTGATCTTGGGGGGCAGTACCACCCCCGGCCCTGTCAGTAGGCAGGGCACGAACAGGCAGATTGGTGTAAGCTGGCGCTACATCTTCGAGATATGAATTTAGGAATATGTCTTTAGTAGTCTTATGCATTACTTTAGTTGGAACTAATGGTGACGGCAAATTTTTCGGTATTTCTGAAATGGCGTCAGGGGTACCATCGGCCAAAAGATACATGTTGTTTACTTTGCCATTTTGGATACGATCTATTTGTTCTACTTTTACTCGAATTCCCTCAGTAACTAATTCGTTTTCTTGGGCCTTTTCTGATTCTTTAAGCCTGTCTTCTCTACGGAGTGCTCTATCAGCACGCTTACGTGATTCCTTACGCCAAAATTCTATGGCGTCTTTCTGAGATTGTCTAGCTTTCTTTTTCCGTAATATTTCTTCTACCTTTATGATGCACTCGGCATCCCATGTTCCGTTAACTGGCCATCGGTATCTTTCCTCTAGGTGCTTGGTATAATCTGTCCATAACTCTAGATACAAGATGGCGTCTATGCCATGCTTATTATACATGAAATTACCTGGAGTGTCCCTAGGGGGGATTGGAATCTCTTCCTCTAACATCCCTTTCCTAGTTCCTATCTGCTTTAATTTGTTAAAAAACGGCATTGTGCCTACTTGATACTGAAATGCTTGATCCTTAATACTTAATTTCGCCTGTAACTATTTAAACAAAAAAAACACAATAATGCACAAAAACAATCACATTCATACCACGACATTAATCACATGAAACATTTAAAGACATAGCTAACTTCCCCCTACTCTGAATGTACCGCTCAACGATACAGATACACTGCTGTAACAGTGCAGAAATTCGGAATACTTTATATACTGCTAAACAGTACAGATACACTGCCTAAAAACAGTGCAGACCGGACTTGCGTACCCAAACCCGTCTAGATACGACCCAGCAATGGTACTCACCGGGAAGCACGGAAAACAGAAGGCCTCGGAAAACTCGACTGGACTCGACTCGGAACTTCGGAAAACTTCGGAAAACTTCGGAAAACTTCGGAAAACTTCGGAAAACTTCGGAAAACTGGTGGGCCTCTTCACACCTCGGACCTTGCTTCCTTCGGCTGGGCTCTGGTCGGGATCCTCCGCACTCCTCACCGCCTCGTCTGGGCACTGATCGCAGTCTTCGTCACCTCCGTGTGTCAGAGGGGGATGCAGGAAATCCTGCCAGTACACGTGTGGTCCGTCTAACTGATGGCAGGGGACACGGATTGCAACGCACCTTCCGGCGCGTGAGGTGGGGGAGGGGTCCCTATTCGGGCGCCAAAATGATGTAAATAATTAATTTACTCTCTTAATTTCTATGCAGATAAGTACTTAATCAATAATAACTCAATCGAAATGAAGGAAAACAGAGTCCGTGGTGTAAGAGTTTCTAAGGGTTTTATTCCTCATAAAGGAATCAGGATATCATGTTCTGACCACCACACAGGATGTCAGAAGGGATAGATGAGCGCGCTGTCGTTTATTGACAATACATAGCTTATATACTTGATTTACATCATAATGTTCAATGTAAGAGGCGTAACAGCTGAGAGAAGACAAGATAACAGTATACACGTGGTGCTAGTACATCATCAAGAGGCGTAAACTAGGCGTGAACTAGGGTGTGTGCTAGAAACGTCACTGATAGGTGACGCAAGTGGGTGGCACCAAGGGGTGGTGCTAACAGAATGTTGCAATGTCAGCAGAAATCGGAAGCTTGGATGCGCGCGCAGCTGCATGACGTGTGATAGACGGGGTGCAGGGGACTTGACATTTACACTGGCGGAAAGAGACAGAAGTCTGGCATGTCAGATCAACTTGTGCTTCTATCATATCTGATATCTGATGTTTAGGAACTAAGCTATCTGGGCAGAAAGGTCTCTAGAGCAGAAGCTATTCTATACTTGCTGTGAGTGCGTGTATAAGCGCCTGAGTGTCTGTATGAGAAGCGTGGGGGCATGGGGCCTTCCATGGAAGCATGGCAACAGAGGCTATGAATTACTTGCATAAAGACAGGTCGGCCCTTTAGCCCTGTAGCTGAGGAAGGATGTTTACTGAAGCTAGCAGGCTGGAATGTATCTTCGGGGAGGAAAACAGATAACTCGAAGATTATAGTCAATCTTGGCAGGCAGCAGGCTGAGCTGAGCACGGAGGGCCGCGCTAGAAGTAAGTCAGAGTTCACGGGTACGGGGGCTGCTTGGGCAGAGGCCCTCGCAGTCAGAAGCCAGAAAAGAGGCTCGGTGGCAGAGATTCAGGGCCTACTTTCAGCCAGGCTGAAAAACGTAGGAGTACACTTCAAAAAGACGTTGGCATAGCATACTTAGGAACGGACCATCAAACCCATTCATGGTGGGTCTGAAAGAGGACAAGTTAACGTTGGACGCAAATGTATTTGCGTCTTCATAGCTGGTACAGGAGGGAAGTTACATGCACTTTTAACTCGTACATGGAGTCGGTGGGGTACTCGCTAGGGAACACAACATGACCATAAAATTTATATTACCTCACCCTGCACAATGCTGGCTCTGCCCCCTGTGGTGCGACTGGTGTCCCTAGCCATTTCTGTGAATGGGGAGAGGGGCTGAGCACAACAAAGTGCTCCAAAACCAGTTGCATCTGGTTTTCCCTTAACCCTGTGCTACCAGACAAAGGATATGTGTGTATAACAAGGGGCTGTGACCCCGTGTATGTGTTAACTCTTGTTTCTAACTTGAGGGGGGCCTGCTGCTGCTGTTGCTCGCCAGGAGGAACCGCCACTGGGGACTGGCTCCTACTGGAGGGCCCTGTGAGCTGGCCCCTGGGCCCAGCCTTTGCCCTCCCTGCATTCTTGAAAAGACTCTACTGGACTTTTGCATCTAAGCGCCTGGGAAGCGCTTTATTCACAACCCTGAAGAAGCGCTGGATTTCCCTTTCCTGGGGAGCGCTCTATTTTGATATCTTAAAGGCTCTCTGCAGCATCGCGCTGCCAGGGGAGAGAGAGGGAATCCCCAGCGTAGGGATTCCCCGTACTACCGACCTTAGCGGGTGCCCACCCCGCTTATTTTTATTGTAGTTAAGTAGGTGCCCACCCTGCATTTTGCCCGCATTTTTATTCTGATTCCAAGCAGGTGCCCACCCCACATTGCTGCCTGGAGATCACCGCCGCAGCCCGGAACTGCCTCGGTGAACAGGAAGTCAGGCGGGATGGCCTGGGACTGCCTGCTTGAGGGCGGGGCTGCCAGTGGAGACTGGAAGCGGACGGGAGCCCACCACCGCTCCTGTACAGAGACGTGAGGCAGCTAGCAAGCGTGTGAGGCAGCGGGCTCCCGTGCTAGGGGAGAGCCCCGCCTGCTGCCGAGTCTGGCCCGCTACTGTGAGGAGGCGGAGAAGAGCTGCAGAGCCGGGAGAGAGCTGAGGGGAGA
Source organism: Lissotriton vulgaris (assembly GCF_964263255.1). Lineage (NCBI taxonomy): Eukaryota > Metazoa > Chordata > Amphibia > Caudata > Salamandridae > Lissotriton > Lissotriton vulgaris. Next base: position 674,786 of record NW_028241521.1, read on the forward strand.
GGGAGCTTCCCCTACAGCCGTGAGACTGGGCAAAGAGGAGAGTCCCTGCATCCCGATCCGGCTGCAGTGAGGCCCCAGACATCGACCGGAGGAGGCACCAGAACGCTGGTGAGTGGGGCTGACCTGGGGAGCAAGTGTGAGGCACAGGACCGGTGCCTGCATACCCGAGCGGCCCTGCAGGAACAGTGGGCCGCTCCAACGAAGGGCCTAAGTATTGTTAAAGGGCCCAGAGGGGCCCTTATCTTCCTTCCCCAGTGGCCATTTTCAGAGTTGCCCTGCAAGTGCGCAGGCAACTCCAACGCGGGGGCACAATCACTTTAGAGCCCCGAGTGGCTCCAACAGAGGCCAGATTGTTCAGAGGGACCCAGAACAGAGCCCGGAGGCACTGTAGTGCCAGAGCTTCTTCCTTGAGCAGCCCCGCCTGCCAGAGGGCCGCTCCATTATTGGCATTTGTCTCTAGAGTCCCAGTGGTAGACTCACAGGGCATAGTGGTGCCTGTGCCATCTTCAGCTGCCCTGCGAGCACGCAGGCAGCTGCACCGTTTTTGGGGGCACATTGATTTTTATAGATCCCCAGAGGAGAGCCCGGAGGCAGGCTGGTTCCAGGCTCAGTTTCCCCAGCTGCCCAGCAAGTAGTGGTCAGCTGCACCGTTTAGGTTCTTCTTTTCTTAGGGGACATGTTCTTTGAGATTCTCCAGCTGCCCAGCAAGTAGTTGGCAGCTGCCACGTTTAGGCCCTAAACTCTTGCGCAATCTTCTTTTGGCTGTGTGCGCAGCCAGCCCTGAATTTTGGGACAAAGGGCGTTTGAGCCCCCTTGAAAGCCAGTTGGCCTGGGGTCAGTACCTGATGTGACTCTGGTGCAAGGGGATGGTATACTGTGTTTGTGATGGTGATTACCTCATACCTAGTGTGATTTATGCGTAATGTGCACTGCCTTTATGCTTGTCCTGTGATACCTCTAACTGTGGTTTTATGCATAGGAGGTTGTTTTGCCTAGTATAGTTTATGCTAATGAGTTTGTTTCCCTGCGTGATCTATGCCTAAGGTGATTAGTATTGTGTAGTGTGTACCTACCTTTTACCAGTGGTTACTGGTTGTGTTCTACAATTGTTATTTTGTACTACAGTTGTTCTACGTGCTATTTCTACTAAGTGCTGATTCTGAGAGTGGCCCACGTGGCCCTGTCCTGTGTAAATAATCCCCTGTAAATATTGCCCAGTGCCAGTTGGCACAGTGTATCTGTGTGATTATGATCTAATGTGTTTATGGTAATACAAAGGCTATTTTTTATATATAACCTTGTGTGGAGTTCCTTTTTGTGGTGTGCCTAGTGTGTTGCTGCTGTGTGTGTGTGTGTTGCGCAAACGCTTCACACATTGCCTCCGGGATAAGCCTTACTGCTCGTGTCACATTTCCAAGGGGGTGAGCATGGGTTTTCTTGGCGTCTAACTCCCTTGCCCTAACTAGAGTGGTGGTTTCTGCCTGGCTTTGGCGTAAGCCTTAGCCAACCAGAAATCCCATTTCTAACAGTGTCCAAAGCAGAATTGACTAAAAACGTATTTTTTTTAAATGTAGCGCTTAGAATTCTCGTTGCTATACTCTAAATCCCTATGTTGTGGACTCTTCCTAGCCACAGGCCTTTGGCCCACCCACAAAAGTGAGGTATCATTTTACTTGGGAGAACAAGGGGAACGCTGGATGGTAGGAGATTTGAGCCGGCACGGTGATTCAACACAGAAATATTTGGAAAATGTGTTTTTTCAGCTAAATTTGAGGTTTGCATGGCATACTGGGTAGGAAAACTTTGAGAGATCCACACAAGCCATGCCTCGTTTGACACCCCTTGGTGTCTAGTTTACAGAAATGTTTGGGTTTAGTACTTTCTCAAGATGGCTGCCGAGCCCGGGGCCAAAATCTTAGGTGCCCCTCCCCAAAACCAGTACAAAAGGGGGTGGTGATGGACGGAGCATCTGAATCAATCAAACACTCACACCCAGTCAAAAGATCTGGGTTTAATCCATCACCGTTCTTTAGCCCACTCTGCCACCCCAGTTCAGACATGGCTATATGCAAATCAGTCTGACCCTGTGCCTCATGGGAACAAGCCAGCCCGAACTGCAAAGCCATGTCTTCCCTGGACCGGAAACAAGCTTCCGAGGACCGGTTTCTGGCATTCCAGCCGTCTTCAACCCGGCTTGCTTGAATCCAGTGGCAAAGTGAGCAAGGGACTCACGTCTGAGCATACCCTGCCACACTTATGGCGGCCAAAAACGGTACAAAAGGGGGTGGTGATGGACGGAGCATCTGAATCAATCAAACACTCACACCCAGTCAAAAGATCTGGGTTTAATTCATCACCGTTCTTTAGCCCACTCTGCCACCCCAGTTCAGACATGGCTATATGCAAATCAGTCTGACCCTGTACCTCATGGGAACAGTCCAGCCCGAACTGCCAAGCCATGCCTTCACTGGACCAGAAACAAGCTTCCGAGGACCGGTTTCTGGCATTCCAGCCGTCTTCAGCCCGGCTTGCTTGAATCCAGTGGCAAAGTGAGCAAGGGACTCACGTCTGAGCATACCCTGCCACACTTATGGCGGCCAAAAACGTTACAAAAGGAGATGGTGATGGATGGAGCATCTGAATCAATCAAACACTCACACCCAGTCAAAAGATCTGGTTTAATCCATCACCGTTCTTTAGCCCACTCTGCCACCCCAGTTCAGACATGGCTATATACAAATCAGTCTGACCCTGTGCCTCATGGGAACAGTCCAGCCCGAACTGCCAAGCCATGTCTTCCCTGGACCGAAAACAAGCTTCCGAGGACCGGTTTCTGGCATTCCAGCCGTCTTCAGCCCTGCTTGCTTGAATCCAGTGGCAAAGTGAGCAAGGGACTCACGTCTGAGCATACCCTGCCACACTTATGGCGGCCAAAAACGGTACAAAAGGGGGTGGTGATGGACGGAGCATCTGAATCAATCAAACACTCACACCCAGTCAAAAGATCTGGGTTTAATCCATCACCGTTCTTTAGCCCACTCTGCCACCCCAGTTCAGACTTGGCTATATGCAAATCAGTCTGACCCTGTGCCTCATGGGAACAGTCCAGCCCGAACTGCCAAGCCATGTCTTCACTGGACCGGAAACAAGCTTCCGAGGACCGGTTTCTGGCATTCCAGCCGTCTTCAGCCCTGCTTGCTTGAATCCAGTGGCAAAGTGAGCAAGGGACTCACGTCTGAGCATACCCTGCCACACTTATGGAGGCCAAAAATGTTACAAAAGGGGGTGGTGATGGACGGAGCATCTGAATCAATCAAACACTCACACCCAGTCAAAAGATCTGGGTTTAATCCATCACCGTGCTTTACCCCACTCTGCCACCCCAGTTCAGACATGGCTATATGCAAATCAGTCTGACCCTGTGCCTCATGGGAACAGTCCAGCCCGAACTGCCAAGCCATGTCTTCCCTGGACCGGAAACAAGCTTCCGAGGACCGGTTTCTGGCATTCCAGCCATCTTCAGCCCGGCTTGCTTGAATCCAGTGGCAAAGTGAGCAAGGGACTCACGTCTGAGCATGCCCTGCCACACTTATGGCGGCCAAAAACGGTACAAAAGGGAGTGGTGATGGACGGAGCATCTTAATCAATCAAACACTCACACCCAGTCAAAAGATCTGGGTTTAATCCATCACCGTTCTTTAGCCCACTCTGCCACCCCAGTTCAGACATGGCTATATGCAAATCAGTCTGACCCTGTGCCTCATGGGAACAGTCCAGCCCGAACTGCCAAGCCATGTCTTCCCTGGACCGGAAACAAGCTTCCGAGGACCGGTTTCTGGCATTCCAGCCGTCTTCAGCCCGGCTTGCTTGAATCCAGTGGCAAAGTTAGCAAGGGACTCACGTCTGAGCATACCCTGCCACACTTATGGAGGCCAAAAACGGTACAAAAGGGGGTGGTGATGGACGGAGCATCTGAATCAATCAAACACTCACACCCAGTCAAAAGATCTGGGTTTAATCCATCACCGTGCTTTAGCCCACTCTGCCACCCCAATTCAGACATGGCTATATGCAAATCAGTCTGACCCTGTGCCTCATGGGAACAGTCCAGCCCGAACTGCCAAGCCATGTGTTCCCTGGACCGGAAACAAGCTTCCGAGGACCGGTTTCTGGCATTCCAGCAGTCTTCAGCCCAGCTTGCTTGAATCCACTGGCAAAGTGAGCAAGGGTCTCACGTCTGAGCATACCCTGCCACACTTATGGCGGCCAAAAACGGTACAAAAGGGAGTGGTGATGGACGGAGCATCTGAATCAATCAAACACTCACACCATGTAAAAAGATCTGGGTTTAATCCATCACCGTTCTTTAGCCCACTCTGCCACCCCAGTTCAGACATGGCTATATGCAAATCAGTCTGACCCTGTGCCTCATGGGAACAGTCCAGCCCGAACTGCCAAGCCATGTCTTCCCTGGACCGGAAACAAGCTTCCGAGGACCGGTTTCTGGCATTCCAGCCGTCTTCAGCCCGGCTTGCTTGAATCCAGTGGCAAAGTTAGCAAGGGACTCACGTCTGAGCATACCCTGCCACACTTATGGAGGCCAAAAACGGTACAAAAGGGGGTGGTGATGGACGGAGCATCTGAATCAATCAAACACTCACACCCAGTCAAAAGATCTGGGTTTAATCCATCACCGTGCTTTAGCCCACTCTGCCACCCCAATTCAGACATGGCTATATGCAAATCAGTCTGACCCTGTGCCTCATGGGAACAGTCCAGCCCGAACTGCCAAGCCATGTCTTCCCTGGACCGGAAACAAGCTTCCGAGGATCAGTTTCTGGCATTCCAGCAGTCTTCAGCCCAGCTTGCTTGAATCCACTGGCAAAGTGAGCAAGGGTCTCACGTCTGAGCATACCCTGACACACTTATGGCGGCCAAAAACGGTACAAAAGGGAGTGGTGATGGACGGAGCATCTGAATCAATCAAACACTCACACCATGTAAAAAGATCTGGGTTTAATCCATCACCGTTCTTTAGCCCACTCTGCCACCCCAGTTCAGACATGGCTATATGCAAATCAGTCTGACCCTGTGCCTCATGGGAACAGTCCAGCCCGAACTGCCAAGCCATGTGTTCCCTGGACCGGAAACAAGCTTCCGAGGACCGGTTTCTGGCATTCCAGCCGTCTTCAGACCGGCTTGCTTGAATCCAGTGGCAAAGTGAGCAAGGGACTCACGTTTGAGCATACCCTGCCACACTTGGGAGGAAATTTGTGGATCCACGCAGATGCCAGAACTTTCTCACACAGAAATGTGAGAAAAAGTGAATTTTTCGGCAAAATTCGAGGTTTGCAGGGCATTCTTGGTACGAGAATGATGGGGGAACCACGCAAGACAAACCTCGCTGGACTTCCCCGGGTGTCTAGTTTCCAGAAATGTATGGGTTACATAGGTTTCCCAAGATGGCTGCCGAGCCCTTGGCCAAAAACTCATGGGACCCCCATGCAAAACCAGGTTCGTTTGTGATATGTAATTTTGAAGTTGCCTCAATAGTTTTTGGGCCCTTGCCTGTCCCAGGTCCTCGACCCACCCACACAATTGAAGTAACATTTTTATCAGGAGACCTGGGGGAATGCTGGGTGGGAGGAAATTTGTGGATACACGCAGATTCCAGAACTTTCCAGCACAGAAATGTGAGAAAAAAGTAATTTTGGGGCAAAATTTGTGGTTTGCAGGGGATTCTGGGTAGGAGAATGATGCGGGACCCACGCAAGCCATACCTCGCTGGACTCCCCCGGGTTTCTAGTTTTCAGAAATGTATAGGTTAGGTATGTTTCCCTAGATGGCCGCCGATCCCCGCACCAAAAACTCATGGGACCCCCCTTGCAAAACTATTTTGGTTTGTGATAGGTAATTTTGATGTTGCATCAATAGGTGTTGGGCCCTTCCCTGCCGCAGGTACTTGGCCCACCCATACAAGTGAGGTACCATTTCTCTTGGGATACTTGGAGAAATGCTGGGGGGTTGGAAATTTGTTGTTACCTTCTGCAGTGTGAAAATGTGGGCACAATTATGCAAGGGAAATGTCACAATCACATTTTGAGGTTTGCAGGACATTGTGGTTAAAATAACTTGTTTGGATCCACAAGAGAGACATCACCATGCACTCCCATGGGTGTTTAGTTTACGACAAAAACTACAGTTGTTAGGTTGTTCTTAGATGAAATGTACAGCTTTACAGAGAGATAAAACAGACAAAGATTACTGCACAGCCATCTGTTCCTCAAGCGCACACACATACTGGTTGGATTTGGCACGAGGGCGAGTGATGGTTCAGTATATAAAATTGTATTAACAAGAGATTTCACAATAATGAAATGCACTGTCAATAATTGAATGGACAAAAAACTGAATCAGTGACTCGCAGCTCGTGAGCTGTAAAGCCACTTCAAGGCACCAACCACTTTACAGGCCATTCACACTCCTTTCATACATGTGACACATACAAAACCATTCACAATGCCAGCCGCAGGCCCAGCACATTACAACACTCACACCAGCAGACAGCGCCATTCAAGGGCCCTTCAATTTCACACGCCCACATTACTGACACAGCAACCACACCAGCCAACGGATTGCGTTGAGTGGCGTTTGGCTAGCATTGTGTGTAGTGACCAGCAGCTAGTTACTACTCACACACCGCTAGCCAAGCGCGAGTTTGCGTACACCGCCAACCGAGCACCAGTCCACGCACACCGCCAGCCAAGCGCCAGTCCACACACACCGCCAGCCAAGCACCAGTGCACGCACACCACCAGCCGAGCGCCAGTCCACGTACTCCGCCAGCCAAGCGCCAGTGCAAACACACCGCCGGCCAAGCGCCAGTTCCAACCCACTGCCAGCCAAGCGCCAGTACAAACACACCACCAATCAAAACACACCGTCAACCAAGCGATAGTCCATGCACACCGCCAGCCAAGCACCAGTCCACGCACAACGCCAGCCAAGCACCAGTCCAAACACTCGCCAGTCAAGGGCCAGTACAAACACACCACCAGCCAAGCGCCAATCCAAACACACCGCCAGCCAAGCGCTAGTACAAACACACCGCTGCTAGAACTGGCTATTTCTGTTTGGCTAAGGCTGACGCCAAAGCTAGGCAGAAACCACCATTCTAGTCAGGGCAAGGGAGTCACACGCCAAGATAACTCCTGCTCACCCCCTTGGTAGCTTGGCACGAGCAGACAGGCTTATCCCGGAGTAACACATGATGCCTTAAACATTCAGAGGTGTAAGGACAGGGAAGACACATGATGCATAAAAACATTCAGAGGTGCCAGAACACAACTCAATAGCGCAAAAACACATAATGCATGAAAACACATTCAGAGGTGTAGTAAAGGGAAACACATGATGCCTAAAAACATTCAGAGGTGTAATAAAACCGCACAATTGCGCTAAAACTTACATAAGCCACCAAGTGTGGCAGTCCCTAGGCCAACTGCTTGGGCAGCGGGGAATCAAAACTGTGACAGGGTCCTCACTGACCCTAGAACAGAACTGCGCCCAATCGTTGGAGCTCTCAGGCTCTGGCCACCAAAATGCAGATTGAGCTCTCACTGGCACTTTAAACACCTAAGGCCAGGCTAGAGCCACTCAGGCTCTTTTCACAAACATGCCCCCTCAAGAGCTGGCACCACTCACTGGAGACATCTGGGCTCGGAAACACCATGCCCATTGGGGGAGCCTTGCAGGCTCTAGACAACGTTGGGGCGGCCCACTGCCATCCGGGGTCGCCCTGATTCTGTCTCCCGCCGGCACCCCTAGGCATCTTCTGCTCCCACGGGGAGCGAAAACAGATTTGTCCCACTCTGCCCGGCCCAGCCCTGACTCACCGACTGCTCGCGGCGGCTGGGGCTTCTTCTCTCCTGGTGCGGGGCTCTCCTTTCTCCTGCTGTGGGGCTCTCCTTGCCGCACGGAGGCCTCGCGGCTCGGGCGGCCGGAATTCTCTCTCTCCCCGGGGCTCTCCCTTCACTCAGGAGCCCCGGGACGGACACGGCAGGCGGCTTCCTTCTTTCAGTGGCAGTGCGGGGCTCTCCCAGTCTCACGGGAGCCCAGCGCCATCTCTCGCCGTACTTCTTCTCTCTCCTCGGGCTGCTCCCTCGAGGCGGAACTTCCGGTCCTGGCCTCTAGAGCTTCCAGGTCGCCACGGGCAGCACATCGGCCCTTCTCAGGCAGGCGAGGAATCAACCGAGGGGTAGGCTCCCTCTCTTAAATCAATAACAAAGCGAGGTAGGCACTCGCTAAATAATTCAATAAACGGGGTGGCACCCGTCCACAATGATCATCCAATATCGTTCAAGACGCAGGGTGGCAACTGCGCACTCAGCACACAAAGGGCAGGAGCGCTTCCCACACGGGATAACCACAGCGCTCTGCCAGAAAGTTAAAAGTAAAGTGCTCCCAAGCGCTATAGAGGCATATGCAGCGCTCCCAGCGCTAGGACAGGCAAAACAGCGCTCCCAAGCACTAGAAGGATAGGTCAAGTTCCAGCAAAGTTCTTCAGGGGATGCAGCAAAGTCCTGGGGCCAGGAAGAAGGTCCAAAGGATCCCAGGGCAAAGCAAAGTCCCCCAATCAGCCCAGGCAAGGCAGAGGGGTCCCCCAGAAGTCCTCCAGGCATCCAGGGGCTGGGCAGAGCCCACCCCTGGCATATTCCAGTACAAGACAAGAACATTTTGGAAGGGGGCACAGCCCCTTTTTATACAGAGAAATCCTTTGTCTAGCAGGGTGCAGGCAGTGTGAGAACCAGCTAGAACTGGTTATAGGGAATTCCTTTCACTGGCCAGGCTAGGGACATCAGACGCACCCCAGGGGGTAGAGCCAGCATTGTGTGGGGAAAACCCAGCCCCATTCAGGACCCTCAAACCAGACAGTCAATCCACAAGCAGGCCCAGGCTCAGTACTGGGGCCAAGCTCCAGCCAGCTTCAGCCAATCACACGCCAGACACAAATTACACAAATATGCCAACTTCTAGAAGTGGCACTTCTACACTAGACACAATCATGCCGCATATATCATTGCGCAGCATTCAATCTCACGAGTTCGCACATACCAAACTCGACCCTGCACTCCCCACACATCAGGAACTACCAGGGGCATACATATTCCCCATTCATTCCTATGGGAGGGTAGGTCACTCACCACACATGTACAGAGAGCTCACGCACTTTACACTGTACCACAGTGAAAAAGTGCGCAGAGGCCTAAAATCACGAACACCAGGTCACAGAAACAGGCTAGGAAAAAGCAAAAAGTTACGGGGTGAACCTGCCAAAAAGGGCCAGGTCCAACAACCGCCAATCAAAACACACCTCCAGCCAATCAAAACACACCACCAGTCAAGCGACAGTCCACGCACACCGCCAGACAAGCGCCACTCCACGCACACTGCCATCAAATTTAGGATTTTTTTTATATAAATAAGAAAACACAAACAAATTGCAAATAGATACAAATCTACTAACATGAAATCTGAAACTAAATACACTACACAAATGCCAACCTTGGGACTGAACAAAAAATATTAAACAATAGAGGCCAGGCAAATCACTTTACCACTCATGGATGCTCCCAAAAATTGTTTTGCTTGTGGTACATTCTAAAACAAGCAGGCACACACAGCCCAGGGTTAGAAGGAGACTTAGGGCACCACATACAAGTCTCCATCCACATACCTCTTCGCCAACAGACTCTACTTCTCCTACTGGGCAAGTCTTTTGAGGGTGTGGGAGGAATGTGATCAGGAAAGTCGCAATCTTTCAATCTAGCAACATCCTCCAGCCCTCCAACTATAGGAACACTTGCCTGTTCCACTAAAAACAAGGCTGCCTATTACAGACTCCTGAAACTTAGCAAAAGTCATCTTTGACTCAGGACAAGAATCCGGGAACACAACAAAAGCATTTAAGGTTGCCAAGTGGAAAAGATGAATAACCAACTTCTTATACCAAATATAAGCCTTATGAAGAGCTGCGTAAGGTTCCAACCTCTTATCTACTCTGCCAACACCACCCATGTGTCTATTATAGTCTAACATGCACACAGCTTCAGCAACCTGACCCCAAACAGTCACAGGTGCAGGGCTTTCATCATGGATGGTTCAGTATGTAGACATCTCTCCTGTCTGAAAACTTCACAGCTAGAAACTCCTCGCAACGCAACATACTGCACTGTTCCCTTACAAGCTTTTGACAAACAAGTTCATTTGGGAAACCTTTATGGTTAGAGCGGATTGTGCCACAAGCAACAGTGTCCACTTTGGCCAATTCCCTGAACAACTGCACACCAGTGTAGAATTTATCTACATATAAATGGTGGCCTTTGTTCAAAAATCCTTTACCAAGTTCCCACACAATGTTTTCAGTCACTCCAAAAGAGGACAACCAGGGGGGTTAATCCTGGATTCCTTACTGGTGTACACCCTGAAATTAGAGACATATCCAGTCCTACTGTCACACAGCATATACAGCTTAATTCCATAGCGGGCCCTCTTTCTAGGAATGTATTGCCTAAAAACCAAGCGGCCCTTGAACAACACCAAAGACTCATCCACTGCAATTTCTTTCACTGGAACATAGATCTCAGAAAATCGATCAACAAAGTGTTCAATGACAGGCCAAATCTAAAAAAGGCGGTCACAATCAGGGTGATCTCATGGCAACACTAAACCATTATCGACAAAATGCATCATCTGAAGCAGAAGCAAATACCTATCACGACTCATGACTGCCTGAAATATAGTGGTTGCCATCAAATGACTAGTAGACCAATATGAAGACATTGTTGGCTTCCCTAGCAAGCCCATCAAACAAGTTAAACCCAAGAACTTCTTCATCTCTTCCAGATTTGTGGGAGTCCACCGGGTAGCTCTAGAGTGGGGCTTAAGGCTGGCACTGTTGTCCCTCAAAAACTGTTTGGCATACAAATTAGTCTGCTCAACAATGTCTGCCAAAAACACATTGTCCATAAACAACTAAAAAACATTTATCTGCAAAAGGTTTTCAGTATTCACTCTGTAAAGTCTGGCAATGCCGGCTTCACCATGCCTGGGGCAACCCAGAGGTCAGCACTTTCAATGGGAAGCCTTGCAGCCCCAGGCCGCAGCTCAGATGCCTCTTGCTGCACTATAACAACGGGAAGTCTTGCAGCCCCAGGCTGCAACCCAGATGCGTCTTGCCACACTATCCCAACGGGAAGTCTTGCAGCCCCAGGCTGCAGCCCAGATGCTTCGTGCCGCACTATTGGCACATCAATGTCCTCCTCTAACACAGACACTTCATCCACACTAAGAGTAGCTTCATTCGCACTGAGAGTAGCTTCATCATCCGATGATGCCATGTGGAGAGAAGACTCACTGCCTGAATCTTCCCCTGCCTCCTCTGCCTCAGATGCAGAGTCAGACTCTGAACCATGGTCAGAGGAAGACTCAAAAAGCATACAAACAACCTGCTGAGCAGTAATCCTGCGGCTAGCCATTATCCTTACTAAGAAAGGAGACTGCACAAACAAGTAAACAACAACCAACACTGTGCAAAATAAGTAAGTAAAAAAATGTGTGCCTTTATCACAAAGATCAAAAACTATACGATTCACTTGCAGGAGACCGCTACACTCACCAGCAACTACTCTGCAGGGAGACAGCAAAAATGATACCTCACTATAAAGAAAAAAAACAAAACCAATTACTCACAAAACAACAAAATACACATCGAGCACAAATGCAACAGGTTTTTGACACTTAAAAAACAGAAGCCAAACATACTGCAATTTTTACACCATTTGCAAAAAACACATTCATGCAGAGAAATGAAAAACATTTACATTGTACAAAAAAAGTCTCTTACCAAACACAAGCAACTAAACAAACAGCAGAACCAAAAGTAACGAAACCGCAACCTTGAACAGTTTAAAGAGCAAAAGCTTTCAACTAGAACAAAAAGGGAAAAAAAGCATTACAATTGCAATTCACAAAAAATAAAAGAATTAACATTATAACACACTATGTCACTAGCCAATTGGTCAATCTGCCAGATGGGCCTTCTAATAGGGCTGTACAAAAATGGAGGTGAAATTGCCCAAGGGATCGAGTGATCTTGTCTGGGGGTTGGGTAGAAAACAGCAGACAGAAATATGCCCCCCTTGCAAAAGAAATACATCCCTGGTGCCTAGTTGGGTTTTCTGCCTCCCCCTCCCGCCTAGGGAAAAAGGCCACAAAAAAAGAGGCAGATCTGTCCCCAGGAGGGGCAGAAAAAACATTAACCACATTTATAAAATAAAAAAACGCCCCCTGGGAGTGACTCTTGCCCAAGGGATCGCTTCCATTTTTATTTCAAATAAGTCCCGGGGGCCTCATTTATGAGGCCCCTTGCGCCATCGGAACTTCACTTTTCATGAAGTTCCGTGGCGCAGAAGCCTGCGTGGTATTTATCAGGCAGCAGTACGCCAGTTTTTGTGGCGTACTGCTGCCTGATAAATATCAGTCCCTTTAACGCAGTGTTCTGCGTTAAAGGGGCGTGCAATGGGTGTTGCTGGGGGCGTTCCCAGCAACATCCATGGCCTTTTGACACTGCCCCAGATTTACAAGAAATCGTAACTCTGAAGCAGTGCCAAAAGCTTACGCCTCCCCAGGGGAGGCGTAAGGGAGGCGCAACAGGGAGAAATGTCTTTATTTCTCCTCGTATTTCCTTTTTCTATGTGTGCTGCATTCTGCAGCACACATAGAAAGAGGAAAAGCCTCTTGTGATTATTTTTGTACAGAAAGGTTTCCCTTCCTGTACAAAAATAATCTTCCCCGCAACGCAGGCACCCTTGCACTATAGCCCATTGTGCGCCGGCGCAGGGGAAAAGGACAGGAATGCGCCGTATCTTATAGATACGGCGCATTTCTGCCCTTTTCTTTTGCCATAGGGAAGCGCAGCAGGAAGGCCTGCTGCGCTTCCCTACAGAAAAAAAGTCATAAATGAGGCCCCGGGTGTCTAGTGGGGTATGCCAAATACACGGGCCGATCTGCCCCCAGGGGGGGCCGAATACACATTAAAAAAAACTTAGGCCCCTTGCAGAAGGGTCACTTCCGTTTCTTTTTAAAATGATCCCTGGCTCTAGTGGGCTTTTCTGCCCCCCTTGGGGCCACAAACACCAAAAAAACAAGTCAAATAGTCCCCGGGGGGGCAGAAAATACTTTAAAAAAATGTGCCCCCTAAGGAAGCGACACTTGCCCAAGGGGTCGCTTCATTTAGATAATAAAAGGACTCCCTGGTGTCTAGTGCGGTATTCTCCCCCCCCCCCCCCTTCCCCCCCAGGTCACAAAGGCCAAATACACATTTTTTTTAAATGCCTGTCCTGTGGCCATAAACACCAAAAAACTATGGCAAACAGTCCCCAGGGGGGGGGCAGAAAAGACTTTTAAAAATATGCCCCCTAAGGAAGCGAGCATTGCCCAAGGGGTCGCTTCCTTTAAGACTCCCTGGTGTCTAGAGGGGTATTCTGCACCCCCGGGGGGCAGAAACGCCAAATAAATGGGCCGATATGCCCCCAGGGGGGGCAGAGTACTCATTTAAAAAAAATTGCGGCCTGGAAGCGACCCTTCCCCAAGGGGTCGCTTCTGTTTTTTAAAATAAAAAATCCATGGCTCTAATGGGCTTTTCTGCCCCCCTGGGGCCAGACACGCCAAAAAACCAAGGCGATCTGGCCCCGGGGGGGCAGAGAAGTCTTTAAATTATTTGCCAACCTTTAGGAAGTGACCCTTGCCCAAGGGGTCACTTCCTTTTCCTACCTCTTCCTGCTTGGTACGCCTGGAAGCAAATGGCTTCCAGGCATCCCAGCGCTTCCTGATGACGTCGGCGTGCGCTGACGTCATGGGAAAGCGTGGGGGGTCTGGAGTGGCAGCGGAAACTCTTCCACTGCCATCCCCCTGTGTGGGGACAAGATAGATGCCCCAGGGGGGAGCACCAGCGCTTCCCCCAGGGGTTTTGCTCATGACGGAGCGGTTCTGTTATGAGCACAGCCCAACCGATGCTAATGACGGAACTGCTCTATCATGAGCATCGAAGGGGTTACGTTTATGTTACAAATATTCTGTGATCCAGCCAGGTGCTTGGTGCTACTAATCATACCAGTTGGTGCTCGCTTGCGCTGATTATTTAAGAAGTCATGAAGGCTCCTTTTGTCCTGTCATTAGGATAGTGGTAGTAGTAGTAATATAAATAAATTAGCATTCTCTATCCCTTTCTTTCTGTAGCTCGTACAGTTCCAAGCAATCTCCCAGTGATGGAGTCAGCGTAAAATAGAAAGGTATTTTGAAAAAGAGCAGGACCATTGGAATTAAAGCAAGATATTTATCCCTTATGCTACCACATCCACAGACTTCAGAGAGTAGCAAAGTACTGACTACCAACACGCTAGCTAGCAGGCCTCCAGTAATTTAGAATTTTTTTTAAACTAGTGTGCTGTTTAATATTTCTAAATTCCTTTGAGCCAGTTAGTGCATTTGCCTTTTTTGTGAGGCATGTATGGGTAAAAAATGGCTGTGTCTTTTATCACATCAAATTAAAATTGCTCTAGGGGACCAGCAATGTACTGATACTGTGCCACTATACAATTTTAAACAAGTGCTTTGCACAGAGCATGGTTTACCATTTGTCTTTTTTCTTTCTTGATATAGCTACTCCTGCTGGTCGACCACCTACTAGGCAGGAGATAGCTGCCCGGCTGCTGCAGCAGAGGCTAGAGGCCATATAGGCTGAATTTCAGTGGCTGGTGGTCCTGCAGGAGGAGAAGGTGGAGGAGGAAGATGCAGCTGCCAGCCCTCAGCTGCCAATACCTTCAGCCTCCTGGCAACAGCAACACTAGCAACACTGGCAGCCCTTCATCACACCACCACTGTCCCCTTCCCCCCTTGTATTCAAGCCACCTTTTTTAGAGCAAAGTTCTGCAGAGGCTGGCACGTTCAGGAAGTCAAACTTGTTGTGGGTGGAGAGAGTGGGAATCAGCATGGGAGTTGAGACTGTTTCTTTTGACATTCTGTTGGACTTTTGGACATTGGTTGGAGATGGGAAGTTTTGTTTGGAGAGAGGGTTGGGCCTGGTGTGGGTGGAAGGGGTGGGGTTTACTGTTTAAAAAAATTAAAGTGTAATAAATGAGTATTTTACTTTATTTATGCCTCAAATCATTTTTTGAGGAAATAGTACTTTGCACTGCCGCTTTTGAGTGCAGCCTGTTTTTTTAATCTTCTTAAAAAGGTAGTATACATTACCCTTGTCCTACTACCCTCTGTAACTATATTGACCTCTAGGACTGGATTGCCTTTGCCTATATTGCCTACAACAGCACTCCCTAAGTACTTTCTGCAGGGTTTCCCAAAGTAGTATATTATGGTGGTGGTAGTAGTAGCAGGCTAGCACGTTAATAGGGAACTAATTGCAAGCAAGGTCCCATTTCCATTTAGGTGAACTCCAACTGTAGGATTAATCAATCTATGATCCCTCACAGGCAGATAGATTGAAAAAAAATACAGTGTTAGTGTATTATATTACTTTTATCATAAGTTTAGAAGTACTGCATAAATAAATAAACTGAGACCAGAATACCACCGTAACACAACAAAGAAGAACACCTAATATGATAACAAAAACCAGCAATAGTAACTTCTTCTGAGCAATGGGGAGCTAGTATTTAATTAAAAATGAACATAAAAAATCCTTGAGCCAGAAGGAGTGGAGTCAGAGTGAGGCGTAGACAAGGTTTACATTTACACAACACAAAGCCTGAATAATGATGTTGGTGAATGTTGTTCTTCTATTTCAAAAATATTGATCACTTTTATCCGTGGGTGGGTAAATGGGGCAATGTGGGTTATTGTTCATGTAATAGAAGGTCCTGCAGTGAGCTGGTGTCGCTTTCACCACATCTACCCCACCAAGTGTGTGATTTATTTATGTTGTAAATTAAGTTACACCTCAAAAAATCACACAGCCCGGGGGGGGGGGGGGGGGGGGGTTGGGTGTGAGGTTTAAGATTTTGATGATTGGATGGGAAATGGGGATTTGGAAAAAGGTGTGACAAAGACAAACCCTACACAACAACAATACTCTTCTGGGCGATGAGCAGCACATCATTATCAATCTGCTGTGGAAGGAAATAAAGGAATTACTATGACTCAGCTCAGTTAAATGCATTGCAAAGAGTCCTACAGCCCCAAAGACCCAAGTAATTAATATTTATCAAAGTATTCTGTCATCTAGATTTAAAAAATACAAATGGAGTATTGAAGTGAACCCACACAGTTATAAAAAAAATTATTCTTAAAAGAAAAATGATACTGTATTGCCAAATTGGGTGCTGCATCTGTATTCTTCTGATTGCCTGTTAATCTTGGGTGCCTAACTGAAGCAGTCGAGTGAGGTAAGCAGACGTGTTATGGAGATTTTGCCTTTTTGTGTTATGGATTGTAAAACGGAATCAACATTGTAGAGTCAAGGAGAAGGACAAAAGTTAAGCTTCATGAAGAGTGTACCAGAAAGACTCACAGGCAGAGCAAGAGCATAGTCCGCTGCAATCATTCATTTGATGACTCCTGTGTGATCGATTAACTGAGAAGTGAGAGCATATTTAACCATTCCCAGACAAGTGGCTGCATGTACTAGTAGGCTGATTGGGCTAACAACTGTAATCATAACCTTTTGCCCAGAGCATGCATAATGCGATGATGTAATATCACATGACTGTCTACAGTTACTTGCAACTACAGGCTCCCCACCCAACCACGCAACCACATAATAGAGGAGATTCAAATTTGAGCCAGCACACCCACTAAGCAGCATTGCATTCCCCAAACCACCTCTCACCATACCACTGTGCTGAGTAGGCCTCTTGGAGTAATCATCATGTTGGTTTACCTGAAGTTGATAACTTTCTGCTTCTGGCTGTTGTTGAGGTAGTCTTGCCCTGCGTCCTTCCATCATCCTCCTGACTCAAAGTAATGAATCTGTCCAACTTTTTTCGGACTCCTGACCCAGATGAGAGATATTGACCTGTAGTGCACTTCTGTTGATGATGAACAAGAAGAGAGAAATTGAGTAATTGTTGTGTGTGAATTTGTGTCTGTTAACTAAACTAAAAAGCATGCATAATGCAATGATGTAATATCACATGACTGTCTACAGTTACTTGCAACTACAGGCTCCCCACCCAACCACGCAACCACATAATAAAGGAGATTCAAATTTGAGCCAGCACACCCACTAAGCAGCATTGCATTCCCCAAACCACCTCTCACCATACCACTGCGCTGAGTAGGCCTCTTGGAGTAATCATCATGTTGGTTTCCCTGAAGTTGATAACTTTCTGCTTCTGGCTGTTGTTGAGGTAGTCCTGCCCTGCGTCCTTCCATCATCCTCCTGACTCAAAGTAATGAATCTGTCCAACTTTGTCCGGACTCCTGACCCAGATGAGAGATATTGACCTGTAGTGCACTTCTGTTGATGATGAACAAGAAGAGAGACATTGAGTAATTGTTGTGTGTGAATTTGTGTCTGTTAACTAAACAGACTGGTGAGGTCTTTGTAGATTGTGAACCAGAAAAAAAGGAGTGGACCCGACAAGCACATTTTGCTAAGTGTCAAAGGGGAAAGTCCAATCACCTTCAGGAAACATTATCACCAATCATGCCACAAACATTGCCAGTCATCTCAATCAAGCCTAAAAATTATAGTTGAACACCCTCTCTCACTGTCTGCAACCGCATGAATCATCACTTACAATTACTCAATAATATATCACTTATTGGTGCAATATATATACCTGTTTCAGTCCAAGCATGGTGGTACACAATTGTTGATCCTCTTTGATGCGTGCAATACACATTGGGCAGTCTTGCATATCAAATGTTCTGGTGCAGTCCTCCTAGGGGATGAAAAAAGGGATAGGCACAGGCGGAGGCAGGCATTGTCTCTCCAATAATATCCCTGAAGGGAATTGGGGGAGGCTTCTTCATTGTACACTGGTCCAACTCTAATCCGGCCATGCATGTGCCTAAAACAGTGGGGCTGAATAAGTCAGCCAGACACAAACAAACACAATCTATAATTTTCCACTAGCTATATCCATTTTCTTTTTAGCAAAGCAGTTTGGCAATAAAGTTCTATATTGGCCTACTCAGTCGGGGAAGTAGAGTTTGTCTTCAAACTCAGGTTTTTCACTGTGGTGTTGGTCAGCTATCACACTATGATTTCAATCTGACCAATCATCCTCATCCTCCTCCTGTGGTATTTTAGGTACGGTGTATTTTAGTGGTTTAAAATGTTGGTTCATTTTGATCATGGTTAATCTCTCCATGTTTTGAGGCAAGAGACTGGTCCTTCTCACTGTGACCACTGCACCAGCTCCACTGATCATATGCTCAGCAGACACACTGGCTACCAGACATGCCAGATACTTTGTTGTAAAGCCTGGTGAGCTGTGGCAATTGGCGCTTCTTAGCATACCAATACACTAATGGGTTCTGATCCACATAGACCTCTCTTGGGTTATCCAGATACTCATTGAACATGCTCTCAATGGTTATTGGTGCTGCTACTTGCTCAATCTCTTTTGCCTTCGCCTCTGCACTGGACTTAAGCCCTGCCCTTTGATACCAAGTCAATGTAGGGGTTGTGGATGATTCTTGTGTTCCTGTTGTTGCTGCCTCCAGTGTTCTTGTTGCCGGTGTGGACTGCGGTAAGACATCAGGACTGCCCTCTCTGGAAGTTGAGAGCAGCACCTCTGAACTTCCTTCTTTAAGTTGGGTTTTATGATCCAGCCATTTTTCTTCAAGAACTCGGGCTTGCTCAACAATCCATGTCTTGTATTCTGAAGCATCCCTTTCTGGAAAAAGAATGAAAATGGCAAGTTTATTTTTGTAACGTGGATCCAGTATTGTGGTACAGACGTACTCTTTGGATGACATGATGTCTCTGTGCAGCCTTGTATTCTCAGTCAAGCAAAGGATTCATCTCTGAACCAAGGTGTAAACATATTTTCTTTCATTGTCCACAGCAGCAAACCTGCCAGACACACTTTTTAATTGGTCCTTTAGCAGATACAACAACAGGATAGTTTGGCCCATTGTACTCTCCTCCTTGCTGGCTTCTAGAGTGAAAACCTCAAAAGGAAGTAGCATCTCTGTCAGGCATTTGACTAGTTTCCCTTTGTCCATCCCAATGGTCATGCTTTTAGTTGCATCCCCTCCTCTTTTCAAAACATACTCATTGATCGGTTTGTACTGCTCAAACAGATGTTGTTACCTGAAATAGGCTGAGTTCCAAAGTGTTATTACCTCCTGTATGAGTGCTTTAACTGGTACTTTATTAGCATTCTGAGTGACTGTCATGGTTCGTTGTTGGCCCTCCTTCCCCTGCCACCTGGGTGCCTGTGTGCGCATGAACATTTCCT
Organism: Lissotriton vulgaris; assembly: GCF_964263255.1. Lineage (NCBI taxonomy): Eukaryota > Metazoa > Chordata > Amphibia > Caudata > Salamandridae > Lissotriton > Lissotriton vulgaris. Next base: position 694,273 of record NW_028241521.1, read on the forward strand.
CATGCGGAAAGCGATCCCTCACTTCTGGTTATCTGCCAGTTAGCAGTCCAGCCTTACTTGCCGGAACCACTTTGACTTCACAGGCGCTTCCGGGGGATTCCGCATATCAGCAGCGGTGATCCCCCGGTTCCGCGCTTCGTATTAACGGCAGTCCTTGCCAGATGCCTGCTCAAGTTCCAGGATGCCACTTCAGGTAACTGCCTGTGTTGGAGTGTATAGATTGTATACCGCATTGCCGCCCTGGAGTGCCCTGGAGTGCTTGTACGTGTATCTGCCGAGACTTTGCCTGCCCGTGTTGGAGCGCTCATTATTGCACCCGCATTTCTGCGCTGGAGCGCTTGTTGCGTGTGCCTGCCCGTGACTGGAGCGCTTGTGTGGTCACCTGCATTTTCATGCTGGAGCGCCTGTTCTGGTTTCCTTGCTCTGATATGCTGGGGTGCTTGTTTTGCCTCTGCTTTTAAACATTGCCTCTTTGCGCAGGAGCGCTTGTTGTTGTCTTTTTCCTTGACCTTGCCACCGCGCTGGAGCGCTTATTGGTATTGGGTTCTTGTTATATAGCGCAGGAGCACTAGTGGATTTGCAGTACATTGCGCAGCAGCGCTAATTACTGTGGCAGCTATTCTTTTCATTTGTACATTGCGCAGGAGCGCTAATTACTGTGCCAGCTATTCTTCGCAGTGGTACATTGCGCAGGAGCGCTAATTACTGTGGCAGCTATTCTTTTCATTTGTACCTTGCGCAGGAGCGCTAATTACTGTGGCAGCTATTCTTTTCCTTTAGCAATATTGGCGGCAGATCCTATGATGTCCCCAGATGAGGTAAACGCCGACTTCCGCATGAGTGTATGTTAGCGATTGGTAGCAGGTTTGTTTGCGCTGCTTGAAACAGATTTCCCTTATTTCCCTGTTCAGCTGGAGCCCACAGTTCATCCAAACAGAGGGACAACCCCTACTACCTTCCTGACGTCATCCTGCCATTTTTAAGTACCTTCCCCGCTCCCATCTTCATCCTAGTCTGTTGTCTGAGCTAGAGTGGGATAAGGTGGGCGTGGGGGTGATAGCTCATGTCGTCTCTGCGAGCTCTCCTCAAGACACAGGTAAATTGTGGGGTATCTGACAGTGACCCTCACTTGCTTCCCGGTTTTAAGAGAATGGCTGAAAAGAGTGCAGATTCTTCCATTGATGTTCAGTAAATTGCTGACTGCATCTTCTTTTTCGAGAAAGTCCTACATAATGATGTTGATACAATGCACCATATACAGGACCATGAAATGGGCGCTGTATACCATGGCCTTAACTATATTTCTGCCATTGCCCGGGGCAAAAAACCCAATTATGAGACATCTGGACCACTGCCATTCAAACACCTTGCTATTAAAGTCTTCCAAGATATTTGCAGCTGAGTGGGAATTCTCCACGGTGAACATGTCTACTGTTGCATGCCGCTTAACTCCCACAAAAGATATCCAGTGCACCGTGATACACATGTAATCAGTGGCTTGACAACTGGTCCACAGGTCTGGTGTAAGGTGGACAGTCTGAACAGCTCTCTGCTGCATAGCTTTTACCATCAATTCCAGCACATTGTGATGGAGCGCTGGAACAGCCCCCTGGCAAAGTAGGTCCAGCTGGGAACCTTCCATTTCAGGCAGATGCCAACCACAAACTAAAAAAAAAAAACACTTCTTCCGCACAAAAAAGGGAAGAGTTCCAGCACTAACATTTTAGCCAGCTTGCCATTGTATCAATGTGCTATTGGGTGATTGCGTTCGTAGGGATCCTCATGTCTTTGAATCCTTATAATAGTAGCCTGGATTTTTGTCCTTTTGTGTTGCCACTGATGAGGCAACTTCTTGAGAAAACCAAGAGGTGGAAGCTCAATGTGAGTCTTGGGCAATCATGTATATTTTTGGTGTTGTGTCTTCATCTGATTCTTGTGTCATTGGGAGGTTGTGAGGCGGGTCATACTGGCACACTACTTGGGACAGGACTGCTTTGCATAAAGATGTCACCTTGTTATTCCTCATCACTTATACCGACCACTGTGATGGGAGGCTCCAGAACCGATTACCCTCCCACATTACCTTGACCACCAACACTTGCAGGAAAGTTAATTTAGGTGCACCTCCCAGCGGAGTGTGTGATTTTTTTTCAAATGGGTTGCTTGGTCTCAAGTACCATAGTGTTTACCATGCTTACTTCAATTAACACTACCATTGCAAATGGAGCATATCGCAATGTTGCCATCCTGCTTGCTAACCGTAAAGTAGTCAGTCAGTCAGTCAGAATACACTTTATTCGATTTTTGTTAAAATCATAAAAGGCAAAGATAATACATACATTTAAAACATTTTAGAAATACCCACAATACATTTATTTACACATCATTCTTAAAAAAGTCAATTATTTAGACACCATAATATGTTTAAAAAGAGGTTAAAATTAACATATTAGTACACTTTTAGTTTAAAACAATGCAGTTCTAGGGATTCTTTTGTTTCTTCCTCTATAGGCGGCTGTAAGGAAACTTGCAACACAAAAAGTGACATGTGCATCGGGTAACCGTTGGAGGAAAAGTAAAGCCGGTCTCACTTGTATGAAGCCCATGGTTTTCAAGAGAGGTATTAGGTATTTTCCCCTCTCCATATTATATAGCCCACAGAAAAACATAAAATGAAGAGTGTCCTGATTAGAGAACTGATCACACTCACAAGGTGGTGCATGCTCTGGTTTTTCCCACACAGGAAAACGACCTAGTGAGTAGTGGATCAAGTTCATTCTAAATCTAGTTAATAAAAATCTATGCAAGGGTTTGGTGACAAATTGCAAATATGGTTCCATAGAGGGGGAAGAGGATAGGACCAAATGTGCTCTTACTGATGGTTTGTTGACTTCAAGCTCCTCTCTCTCTAGACGAGCCCTCCCCTGGACTTCCTGCCTAATCCATGCAATGTCTGCTTTCCTAATATTTGAAGGTGTTGTGTATAGGTCGGGTCTCCTGAGAGCAGTGAATGATGACTTTATGTATTTCAACCATAATATTTTCATTGCCCCCTCCCTTGCAGTCACATCTTTAAGAATACTGTGATTTAGAGACAACTCTGTATTTAACCAGGTATTAGCCCAGAAAAGTAAAGGAGCCAATTTCAGTCCATCTATGATGTAGGGTATGCCAACTTCCTCATGTATAGAGTAGGTAGGTGTAGAATTTGGGACCAATAGAATTCGTCTAATAAGCTTGTTTTCTACCCTCTGAATACTATCCAAGTTAACGTACCCCCACAAAGCTGCACCATATGAAGCAATGGAAACGCATTTGCTTTTATAAACTTTCAACACAGCTTCCATTGGTTTGGCCCCTAGTCTTTTCGTGAAGGCCATCAGGGCTGCTGTGGACCGTGCTAAAGAGGTATTCTTGGCCTTAATCTGTGGGGCCCAGGTGCCTTTCTCATCAAACAGGACCCCTAAGTATGGGAAAACAGGGACCCTGGAGAGAACCTCACCCTTACAGGTAAAAGTTTTTGTGTGTAGTTTGCTTTTCTGTGGGCCCACAATCATTGTATGTGATTTGGTTACATTAATCTTTAGGTCTAAATTTCCCATAAAAGAGCCAAATAGCTCCAAAAGAGTCTGTAGTCCAATGCCCGTACGGGCGATGAGAACGGCGTCATCCGCATAAAGGAGAGCCGGGACCTGCTTCCCACCTACCCGAGGGACATCTGCATTGCCTGCTGACAAGGACTTCCCCAAGCCATTTATATAGATAGTAAATAGAAGGGGGGCCAAAATGCAACCTTGGCGCACCCCTTTCTTTGACCTGAAGCTATCTGAGCATCGCCCTTCCCTAGAAATCTGGACCTTCGCAGAAAGCCCCTGGTGCAAGCTTGCTATGAGTGCCACCAAGGAATCCTCAATACCAAGCTCACAGAGTAGGGACCAAAGCTTGGACCTATTTACCAGGTCAAAAGCCGAGGAGAGGTCCATAAAAGCCAAATATAGTGTACTTAGATATTAGGAGATGTAAGTTTAAGCATTGCTCCAGGGTACCCCGTTTCTCCCTAAAGCCATATTGTATCTCTGCGAGGCCCCCACAGAGCTCCAGGTTTGCTCTCAGTTTAGTTAATAGTACTCTGCCCAAGATCTTAAAGGCAGAGTCTATTAAAGAGATTGGTCGGTAGCATCCCGGATCCTCCCTATCTCCTTTTTTAAAAATGGGCACTATGACAGATGTTGCCAATGTATCTGGAAAGCATCCATCATTTGTTGCCCTGAACACATTGGTGAGGACTTTGGACCAGGTAGTTGGGGCATATCTAATAAAGTCCACCGGGACTCCATCTGGTCCCGGAGCCGTGTTTTTGGTGGAGTCCATTATAGCTTCATACACCTCCTCCTTGTTAAACTCTACTGCAGGTAACCCCAAACCTAGCCCTATGCCATTTTCTTCCGCAGTGTCGTTACTACCATATATATTTTTAAAATGGTTAACCCATTTCTCATCACTGATGATGCAATCGGAAATTGTATTAACCTCCCCCGAGAAGAATTGGTTATTTATAATGTCCCAGAATCTCCTACTATTACGTAGAACATCCACATCAAGTAAGTCATTCCAGGCATTATTTTTAATTGTATTTTTTCTTGTCTGAATAACCAGTTTATAATCCCGTCTTAATTTGGAGATTAGTATGTTATCCCTCGGCTTTGTTTTTAGTGCATTTTTCAGGTCTCTGTGGGCTCTAGAGCAGTTAGAGTCAAACCATTTATGGGGCTTAAGTGGCAGTCGGGATTGGGGTACTGTGAGCTCTTTAGCTGTTTGTAAGCAAATAAAATTAAAGGCTAAAATAATTTGACTATTGGTGGCATTTTGATGTAGACAATTACACATGGGTTCCTCTAACTTGGGAAGCAGGGATGCCATGAAGGTTTCCTGGACCACCTTACCCCACTTGAGCCGTCTGCCCTGATCACTGGGCACCGTTGATGTGCAAGCCCTAGGAAAACCCAGGTGTTTGCTCCATAAGTCACTCCAGTGAATCTGAGCGGACACTGGGTTATGGTCACTATGTGGTGAGGCAATTACCTCGTATTTTTCCACCTTAGAGGTTAGTCCCTGAGAAATAAAAATGTAATCTATCACAGACCCACTTTCTGAGCATTTGTAAGTGGGCAGCATTTCGCCACTTCCTGTACTGTGGGGTTCAAACATGTTAAGGCTAGCAAGAAAAAATTCAAGTGCCTCCCCTGCTTTAGTGTGCGCAAAATGTAGATTACCAGTGTCGATCTGACCCTCGTGTTTGCCTAAGTTACATTTTAAAACGCATTTGTGGGTGTTAAAATCACCTAATATTATAAGCTCAAAATAAGTACGTGTTTTTTGACTGTAGTCATTAAGGACGTTCTCCAGGAGGTCCACGTGAGCTGTATCTGTTAATCTAACCCATGAGTTATAAAAATGTATTACCACAAGGATACGACCTGGTGAAATAGTCCACTCTATAATTAAAATATTTGGGGAACCAGACTCTAGTTGCCTAAACGTCCCTGCCGTAAAGTAGTCAAAAACTAGGAAACTGTACTTTTTATGCAGGCCATTGGTGGCTTTTCAAATGCCCAAAGAACCGGAGGTAGGCAGGTGTGTCGACAATTGGCTCTCTTCAATGTGCACTTCAACTGAGCTAGTGGAGGATGTAGGTCTCAGCATGGGCCTTACAAATATGGAACCCGACACTGGAAGTGGTGGTGGTATCACATACCAGAAACCGGCACCAGTGTCACATACCTCGGATCAGTTTCATTAGGAGGGGTGATGTCGGTCTCCTCTGTTCCAGCTTCCACAATGGGTGGCTAGTCATCGTCACCCCCTTCCATAATTGTAAGGCTTTCAGGAACCTTCTTTTTCCTGAGCCTCTCCTGGTGTGCCTCAGATTCAGATGCCAATACGCATCCAGATCATCAGAAGGGGGCTTTGAGAATCTAGTGAAGTATCCTTCCTTTTTCTTGCTGGGGACCTGGAAGCAAGTGTTTGGAAAAGAGGACGTTTTTGCTCAGCAGGCAGCTCAACCTCCTGTCCTGCTCCTATGTCGGGGAGATATATTTCTGGATGCAGCTGTTGTCTACTTTCCTGTAGTGATTAGGCACTACTTTGCAAAAGAGACAAACCCAATTCATTATTGCAGTGGCTGCCTCGCTAAGAGATATGGCCCTTGGCTTAGGTTCGGGTGCCGCCACTGATGTAGGCGTGCTGCTCTCAGCTTGCTCATTGGAAGCCAGTGCGGCGGAAGGCACACAAATGATGAAAAATGTTTGGACTGATATGCTAGTGGTGAAAATCTGCTTTTTCTTCTCCTCCTCAATGGCCACTTTCTTGGCAGCACCTTTTTTTGGGTCCATCTTGAAGCTGTCAGTTGGCAGTGGCACTGAGCTGCACAAGCGGAAAAGATTGAAGGACTCACATGACTGTCTGGCAGTGCTGTGGGTGATGTCTCTTGCACACCTAAAAGCAGACAAGCAAGAAAAACATTGTTGCAGTTTGAATTAGTGCAGTCAATATTATTTAGTGTGGTTACCTAAGTTATCATTATTATCCTAAATAATTAACAACATCAGTGTATTTCAAAGTCAGACCACAGCACCAGAAAATTATATTTAATTTCCAACCAAGTAGCAACATACAGATGTGAATGCAGATGTGTGCTTATGGCAGGCAATGGGGTCCAGAGGGAAATGGAAACACCTTTAAAAATTAATGCTGATGTGTGTTGTGCACCCATGACAAGACGGTGGTCCAGGGGAAATTTGAATAATTATACTTAACAAAGGAATGCTGTTGGGTGGCTGTGCACCCATGCCAGGCAGGTTGAGGATGGATAGTGGAAAAGTGTAAACAAAAGATTTTTAATTTTTTTTATCAAAAACAAATAATTGCTTATGTACTAGAGGACTATGAGAAACCCATTGAGATGCATGGGGGTGCAGGTAAAAAATGCAAAAAAATGCATATAGTATGAAACACGGTTAATATACACATACTACAATGATCCTCAAGGACAACATTAAACTGATATCAGGGAGACATTTAACAATGGAACAAATACAGAAAGGCATATCCCTCTTCTATCAATGTTCCTTTGAAAACTTGAAAAAAAGGGTGGCTGCACAAAATGGTAGCCAACCACATGGTAAAACAACAACAGCAAACAAAGAGGTATGGCAACAACAAAGAACACATGTAAGCCTATGGCAAGAGCACACTGGCTGGCTACACAAAATGGTCACTAACTACATGGGCAAACAATATTAGCAAGCAAGGAGGCAGTACCACAACAAAGAACACATGCAATCAAGTAGCTAAAAGCACACTGGATGGACTATTAAAATGGGCACTGACCACATGGTCAAACAAAAACAGCAAGAAAGGAGGCATGGCCAGAACAAAGAGCTTTTGCAGGCCCATGGCAAAAATACTCTGCTGGCTACACAAAATGGCCACCAAACACATGGTTCAACAACAGCAAGCAAGGAGGCAGGGCCACAACAAAGAACAAATGCATGCCTATGGCAAAAGCACATTGGCAGCCAATACAAAATGGCCACAGACCACTCGTTCAAACAAGAGCAAGCAAGGAGACATGGCCACAACACAGAACACATGCAGGCCTACTGCAAAAGTAAACTGGCTGGCTACACAAAATGGTAGCTGGCCACATGGTCAAACGACAACAAGCAAGGAGTCATGGAAAACAAAGAACACATGCAGGCCTATGGACACTGACTATATGAAATGGCCCCTGGCCACATGGCATGGAGAACAAAGACAAATGGCGGCCTATGGCAAACACACCCACTAGCCAGACAAAAAATCATTGATAATTTTGAAGAAAACACTACCATTAATTCAGCAATGCCAAAAATGAAAATTAACTGTGCTTTAAAAATGTTACAACAAAACACCACACATATGTCCGAAACATCAATATTATCCCACGTATACACTTTTTTGCACACACAAAAAAAGTCAAATACAAGCCAAAAAAAATATTTTTTATTTAATCCAGTGCCAACTCAGCCCTAAATGATGTTTTAAAACAACATATACCACAGAAACAGTTGTTCCATACACCCATGACTAGTACTAGTATGGTCCTACTGACTGGATGGCCTGTTAGCAGACTAGGAAACATAGTAAATAAATAAATATTGCAAATTTAACAAACATGGAGAAAACGTACTGAACTTTGCAACATAATTTCTTTACAAAAGTAGAAAAATGTAATGCAAAAAATAACTAGGCCCCTCCTGAATTTTCACACCACCCACCACAGTACATTTTAAGAATCAAATAAAAGTACAAATAAATACTGCTGCATACCCTCTATAAAACACTCAACACCCTTGTGAAATCTAAAAAGAAAATACCTTAAATCCAATGGTATATATGCAGCAGACAAAGAGAGTGATCCTTCCATCTCCAAATCCAAATGAAAAGTGACCAGGAGGTGAAAAAAGCACTGGGTGGAGTCTGCTGAGCAGGAACAGTCGGTTGGAATCTGGGGGCACTTCCATCTTGTTGGAAAAAAAAGCAAAATAAAAATAGGCTTCTCACACTAAAAACAAACTGCAGGTCCTATGGAGTAGAATAATAACTCGAAAATGCCTTTTCAATAGATGTAGCTGCTTCTCAAGCAGAAAGTCGGCTCGATGTGCAGCCACGGTCACACAATCGCACCAAAGTCATGAAAAAAGCACCAAAAGATGTGCTTGCAGTTGTCAATAATCATGTGCGCTCTTCCTAGCAGCCCACAAGTCTCTTCGTGCTAACCGGTGTGCAACCTAATAAAATTAGTTTTACCCATCCACGGAGGAGCTTTGTATGTGTTTTAAGGATGGCGGGGACATAAACCAATCTCAAACTCTCACCCTAAATCCACCATGTGGTATGCTGACACAGAAGGAAGGTAGTGGCACGGAAGCTAGGGTAGCAGAAAATATACCTAGTGCTGTTAGTGCTATTGGCTACTCTCCTTCAAGCAGTGCTTGTGGTACTGAAAATTCTGGACTCGGGTGTCTATGGTACTGAACCACCGGACTCGTGTCATAAAACATCGTCGGATCCTGACGATTTTGGTACTAGCAGACCAGTAATGACTTAAATACTATACATAAGCATTTTCGTCATGTTCGAGTGACAAAATCACCCTTAAATCTAAGTTTTCGTCTTGAACCCTCGGGTTCCATTTTGTGAGCAGCAGCCATTTTGTGATTGCCCTCACATAGCCAAATGACTAAGGCCGAATTCAACCTAAAGGACACGTACACCTTTTTGTTGACTCCTCTGTGACCTGGGCAAGCTGACTCCACTGCCCGGAGCCAAACCTGTTCGGGCAGTTCCTTTCCAGTGGCCGAGTGAGATTAGTATCAAGGCGCAACATGTCATAAAACTCCTCACCGCACAGAAACCATGGCTAATCTTACACACACCTGTCCCTGTTTCTTCTTTATGACCTGCTTTACGAGGAGGAGGTGCCCGTTTTTATTGGGGGTCCGTCGATATCTGATGAAAGTTCTGGGCCTTGCCGGGTAATTTATTATGGACTGGACAAACTGAAATGTGGACTTGTCATCATGACTCTGCTTTTCCTTTGTAGTGAAAATATGTATATGATCAACTGTAAAATAAGGAATGTTTGCCTGAAGCTTATTATTTGGTATAAAAAAGAAGGCTGGCTTTGTATTTTTGAGCAGTCTCCTGAGAACATACATGCTGTTTACTTCTAGGATACCTGTTACTGGTTGCAGCCAATAAATACGATCCTTGACTTCACCTAGAAGACTCTGTGTTTCTGTAGTCTGAAACAGGAAGGACTTAGGAGTTTTCAGGTGTGTCCCCTGGCACCGCCGGGTCCATAAAAACCCGGTACTCCAGTTGGCACCCAACGTGGGGCGGTCTCAGCGGTACCGGTCCAAGCCAGAGGTTTGTGAGGAGCTTTGTGTGAAAATTCCGGAGGACGGCCAACCACTTCAGCGACCCCTGTATGTCGACGTGGTCCGAAGGTCTTTGCTGCGAGGTTCCCCGCGTCCCGACGGCTACGAAGGACTGCTGCCCTGACTATCGCCCTATTTTGGACCCTTGATGATTGGTAGAGCGAAACGATAAACGAGTCTTCTGGTGACGTCTTCGATCATCAATACCTCAGTGAAGTATGAGTGGAGCGTCTCCCAGTTCTTAGTTTGGTTCTTAGTTTGGAATCCCCTTGGGATCGCTTTGATTTGGAACTTGCAAGTGCCAAAGCCAAAGGACTCGTGTATTCACGAGACTATCGTATTCGATAAATCCTTTGAAGTTTGAAGCTAGACTAGAGAGCGAAGATGCCTGGTCTTAGCAGACTTGGAAATTTGTTTTGTCTTGCTTGTAGTAGGGATTCCCGGTTTGAGGACTCGTGTCTGGTTCCTCCGATTGGAACTCCGACCTATGAACTCTATGTGAAGCATGGCGTGGGCCCTATCCCATATAATGAAGTATGGATCCGATACACCAGAAAGGATGGTGTCTTAAAATGGCCCCAATATGGTAGTTTTGACACAGAGATTTTAGATAATCTAGAGGTAAAACTTTTTAAGAAGAAAGCCCAGCCGGCAATGTTTGACTCTTTTCGTCTATGGCGCAAAGAAGCGAAAAATAAAGAAATGAAATTAGCAAACAAAAATAAACGAGGTATGTCAATGGTACAAGCTGCCGTTGCGTTCAGGGATAATGAGGAAGAGCAAGAGAATTAACAAACGCTTAGAAGCAGGAAGTTAGCGGTAGATAAGTGTTACTCAGTTTTGCCGCGTAAAAGACAAGGATCAGAGGAAAAACTTGATAAAGATCCTTTAATGTCTCATTTACTGAGTTCACCACCTCCTTATGCGCAGAGTGCTACAGCACCCCAGCAACCCTTGGTTGTGCAACCTCCTATTGTTGGACCACAGGTTCTACCACAATCACCAGCCCCCCTTCAGCTGGTTCCTACTCCTCCGGTGCAGCCCTCTCAAGGGCCGCCGCCTTTGCTACCTACTCCATCTGTGTTCCCTACGACTTCGCCTACTGCTCCGACTGCTCATCCTAATACTCCCTCTGCTACTGCCTCCACCTCTGCTTTACATCAGCCTGTCTTCCTGATGTTTCTGTCTTTCCGACAGTTTCTCCTTCAGTTCAACAGAGAATGGCAAACACTGTTACTGGTCTTTTCTCACCTTTCTTTGGGTCGCCTAATACGACCCCTAACACAAAACGAAGACAGTTGCAGAGTCAACTGCCTGACTATCAAGAGAGGGAAATACTGAATGATTTAGCGCGTAAATGGGTTGTCAATACTGTAAGATATGACGTACAGTCCGTCATGGAAGTCTTCCGACAGTGGGAAGCATCAAAGCAGAGATATGTTTTTGAACAAATGTGTGTATTTCTCTGTGAAGATTTGGAGGGAAACGATCCGGAGCACAACATGCCTGAATTGTGCCGTGTACGGTTCAAGTTCTCGGAGGGCATGATCGTAGGCACCGACGTTGAACGAGCGGTTGTGACATTGTTGTCTTATCGGAGTAAGGGGAGCAATTATCGATCAATATCTGAGCATGACGCACCAGGTAGGAAAAAGGCGCGACAGTATCCCATGAGAGAGGTCCCCCCAGTTTGGAGGGAAGGGGACGCAAATGCTAATCCAGCCATCCCGCCGCATTTTCAACGTGTGTGGGTACATGTTCCTTGGAAGAGATCTGAGGTTTTGGCTCTCAAACAGACATTGCCTGACCCCCGTAAAAATCCTGCAGGAGTTATCACAGACTGTAGGCTCCTGTATCATGAATTTAGCCGATGTAGACATGATGTTTGGAAATGTTGTTCCACAGCCTTTATGGGGAAAGATTCGTCATGCAGATCATGATCAAGAGTTAGGCGACACATGGGTTAATATTGCCGCTGCTGATGCTAGACAAGTTGGTGGTGCTAAGCAGAACTTCCTGGTAGGATTATTGCGTATATGAAGACTTTAATGCCCGAATTGCGTGTTAATTGGGACAAGTTGTCTGCCTGCAAACAGAAGAAAGATGAAACTGTCTAACTTTTTCACGTGGTTTGAAGAGACCTTCGTCGAAAACAGTGGTCAGGATATGGCTACTGAGGGTGGCCAGAGATTGTTTGTTGACAAATTTGTACATAATTTGCTTCCTGAACTATGTAACAAGTTGAAGGATTCTGAGAGTGCTTGGGCTGTTTCCACGTCAGCACAGATTTTAGCTACGGCCCAGTACTATGAAAATAGGCGCAAAGATGAGTTAGAGAAAGCGGATAAAAAGACTAAGGAATTGAAGACTATAGTTCTTTTACAGCAAGCTTATCCACCTACGTACTAAAAATAAGAACGATTATCAGCAACCCCAGCAGTATTCGAGGAACTTGCAAAGAAACAAGTCTTCTCAACAACGTTTACAGTATGGACCCAATCAGTGTGCGTATTGCAAGGAAGAGGGTCATTTCAAGAGTAGCTGTCCGGTTTTGTTACGGCGTACGAATGGTGCTTCTGGTGCAAGAGGTCGAGGTGTGCAACAAGCCCCTAGAGGTAGGGGTCGTGGAAATTTCCCCCAGAATGCTCGTTCCTTCCCGCCTCAGAATTCGATGAATAGTTCTGACCAGCAGAATAACGCGTTTGCTAGGACAGCGCAGTATAATGCTGATGACTACTATGCAGAAAATGAGAATATGGACGGTGATGATTGCTAGGACAGCCATGGACAGAGAGAGGGAGTTGTTTCAGTTCCAGTAGATCAGAATGGACCTTATGTTGAGGTGATTACATCAGGTGTGTCAGAGCCTTTTCTGTTGGATACTGGTGCTACAAAGAGTTCTATTATGCACTCAAAACTCCCTGGCGCACCTTTGTCTGGCGAAATGAACGTTTCAGTAGGTTTTTCTGGCGCCCCGGTTAGGAACCCGATCTCTAGTCCTATGTCCCTTTCTGTTGGACCATGTGAATTAGAAGCACCCCTTATTCTTACAACAGGTTGTGGTGAAAACTTGTTGGGATTGGATCTATTGAAAAGATTATATGCAACTTTGTACTGTTCTCCTTCGGGAGTACAACTTACACTGGGTAAGAAAGTGGTTTCCTCAATGTATCTGTCAAAAGGAAAACTTCAGACAGAATTGTCTTCTCTTCCGGATATCCTTTGGGCTACTGGCTCTAATGATGTAGGTCTTTTGGAAATAGCGCCATATGTTGTAACACTAAAAGCCAATGTTAGATTGCCGCGTATTCCCCAATACAAGATCTCTAGCGAAGGCGAAAAGGCGTCGTTAGCGATCATTTATGATCTGATTGGGAAAGATGTAATTGAAGAGACAAGAGGCAACGTTTGTAATAGTCCTGTCCTGCCAGTTTTAAAGCGTACTGATCCTTCCCAACCACCTGTTTATCGGTTCGTGATTGATCTTAGAGAGGTGAATAAGATCGTTGTACCACAGTTTCCAGTTGTCCCCGATATCACTGCCCTATTGACTATGATTCCAGCTTCAGCTACTTGGTTCTCAGTGATTGACTTAAAGAATGCTTTCTTCAGTATCCCGATTGCCGAGGAGAGCAGGGATATTTTTGGCTTCAGTTTAGGAGGCCGAAGTTTCCGCTTCAAACGCGCTCCTCATGGCTACTGTGAAAGTCCATCAATATACAGTCAAGCTTTGAAAACACAGCTTGATACGATTGTTTCACCTGACGGCGTTACCCTTGTTCAGTACGTCGATGATTTGCTAATCGCTGCAGATACTGAGGAGATTTGTAAAGAGGCCACATTGTCATTGTTGCGTCATTTGTGTGATCTGCACCACAAAGTCTCTCTTTCAAAATTGCAATATTGTCGACAAGAAGTGACCTACTTAGGTCATCTCTTATCGAAGGAGGGAAGGAAACTGACCCCAGAAAGAATTCAGGCAATTGCAAAATTGAGTGTCCCAAGGACACAGAGAGAAGTGCGTGCTTTCTTGGGCATTACATCATATCGCAGACAATGGATACCGAATTTTTCCCTATTGGCCAAACCTTTGGTGGCATTAACTTGTAAAGATACACCGAATCCCATTCCATGGTCTGAACAGGGTCAGAAAAGTTTTTCCGAATTACGTGATGCATTGTGTTCGGCTCCTGTGTTTGGTACCCCCGACTACAGTAAGCCTTTTACATTGTATGTCCATGAGAGAGAAGGTTGTGCATTGTCAGTTCTGACACAGTCTTTTGGGGACAAACAGCGTCCATGCGCGTATTTTTCGTCGACTTTAGACCCGGTAGCTAAGGCGTTGCCGAGTTGCTCGAGGGCCACTGCGGCAGCAGCTGTTTCTATCCGACAGTCTGCTAGGTTAGTGATGAATAACATGTTAATTGTAATGGTCCCGCATGCAGTAGATATTCTGTTAAACAGAACAAAGACACAGCACTTAACTAGTGCTCGATTGTCAGGGTATGAGCTGACATTGTTTGCAAGTCATGTGCACATAAAGAGGTGCAATACATTAAACCCAGCCACATTGTTGCTGATTTTAGCTGAGACAGATGATGATAGTGAAGATCAGCATGACTGTTTTCTGAGGACCGAAGAAGAGACGAAAGGGAGAGTAGACCTTAGAGAAACTCCTCTTCCAGAATGTGATGGTACTTTGTGGGTTGATGGTTCGTGTTTCAAGTTGCCGAATGGTGATACGACTGCAGCATATGCTGTGACGACTTTGCATACGATTGTTGAAGCTGCACGTATCCCACACAATTCAGCACAAGCAGCAGAGTTGATTGCACTTACAAGAGCGTGTGTGTTGGCGAAAGGAAAACGAGTGAATGTGTACACGGACAGCCAGTATGCATTTGGTGTGGCTCACAGTTTTGGACGATTGTGGAAAGAACGTGGGTTCCTGACTTCGCACGGTGCTAAGATCCAGCATGGTCAGTTGGTGAATGAGCTTCTCGAGTCACTGACCTTGCCGTTACAAGTTGCGATTGTGAAATGCAGTGCACACAAAAAGGTTACTGATGATGTTGGTCGCGGAAATGTGTTTGCGGATGAAGTTGCAAGAGAAACTGCGAAGAATGTAATGAGTCGAATGTATGTTGCAGGCCCTGCAAGATGCGTTGGTGACATTGGTATGTGTGAAGATACGATTGAGAGCGTGAAATCCATTCAAGCTGAAGCCACAGAGAGAGAGTTGAATGAATGGAGAGAAAATAAGGGTAAATTGGATGTGAATGGTTGTTGGGTTGAATTGTCAGAACATCAGCGATGGTTGTTACCCAATGCATATGTGCTTGCAGTGGTGACAATGGCTCATGGAATGGCCCACATCAGTGTGAAAGGGATTTGTAAGTTGTTGGCTCCAGTATGGCAAAATGCTGGAATCCCTAAGTGTGCAGAGAATGTGGTCAAGAATTGTATGGTGTGTCTGAAATACAATCCTGGTAGGGGAACCCCAACTCCAGCTGGTCATTTTGCGCTCTAACGTATCCGTTCGAGGTTTTGCAGCTAGATTTCATCCACATGGAAAGGTGCAACAATCTGAAATACGTACTCGTCGTTGTTTGTGCCTTTTCTAGGTGGGTGGAAGCATATCCCCTTAAGGACAACACTGCCTTATCCACAGCTAAAGCCCTTGTCAAGGAATTCTTCCCCAGATTTGGAATGCCAAGAATGGTTTGGAGTGACAATGGGAGTGAATTTGTGGGTCGAGTGATGAAGAAAGTGTGTGAGGGGCTAGGCATACAGCAGAAGTTCCACGCTGCAAATCACCCCCAATCAGCTGGACTAGTAGAGTGCTATAATGGCACGATAAAATTGAAACTGGCCAAGATTCAAGCGAGCACAGGTCTTAAATGGCCTGACGCCCTGCCCTTGGCACTCCTATCAACAAGAATGACTGCTCACTCTAGAGTGGGACTTAGTCCACATGAGATCGTGTTCGGCCGCCCGGCCAACATATGGGGAGTGCCAAGGCCAACCAGGTTTAGCGAGATACAATACCCTGTACAGCTTGATTATCTGTATGAATTGACGGCTAAATTGCGTGTTTTACACCAACAGGTCCACGACACTCTACCTCAGGCCTCCGAAGCTCCAGGACACCCTATCGATCCTGGAACTTATGTACTAATAAAGAATTTTCAGCGAACAAAGAACGACCAGCCCCGGTGGACCGGCCCTCACCTAGTTCTTCTCTTAACAAGATCAGCTGTTCGAGTGAAAGGAAAGAAACATTGGATCCACGGCCTCCATTGAAAGAGGGTCCCACTGCCTCTTCCATATGACCGGTGGGTCCAGGAGGGGATCGCTGACTCTGAAACTAAGACCGTGCCTCGCTTTCTACCCTTTAGCAATGCACGTATAAGAGGACCAATTTCTGAAAAGGAAAGCGACAACATCTTGCAAGAAGCTGTGCCTCCGTCAATTTGATTAAACACTACAGAGCCTGAACTCTTATTCCAAGACCAGACAGCACCTGGCAGAAATCGTTACAATTTGAGGCCAAGACCTATGACTATGGACAAATAAAATATTTCCTTTTTTTTCCCCTTTTTGATTTTGCAGCTCTCCCATCCGAGAAACTTGCTCATTTTTGTTTTTTCGAACCGCCATCCGGTTCTGCTGCTAGGGTCGCGGTTGCCTAAGTCTTTGGAGTGCAGCTGGAGACGTTTAGGTCGACAGTTCTGGTCGGTCTAAGGGAGTTGCCCTGGACCGACAGAAGCACTCTTCAGCAGAAACACCCTACCACCGCGGGCAGCAAATTAGAGAGGATGGAGTTTTCTGAGATGGGGAGACCTGCCAAACGAATGAACTTTAAAGACAAAATATGTATATTAATGACGAAGAAGAGATCGTTGATATGTTGTATTTTTATGCTGTTTGGTATGATGACGTTTTTAACAGGATATGTTTTATACACCTTTCAAGTGACATTTGCACCCACTACGCAGCCCATACCTCCTCCTACTGTTTCCTCGCACTCTTTTCACCCCCTGCCTGAACATGAGTCTTCTAGGAGATTAGAATTTATTAATAACTCTTTCATTCAGCTTTTACATCAACACCAACTAGTAGTAAACAGAACTAACTGCTGGGTGTGTGGCCTTATGCCACATACGACAGACAAGGGTATCCCATACTTGGTCTTGCCATTTAGCTACTATGGTTCTTTGTGGGGATTTCAAACAATGTTCATATTTGCCATCGAACCATATCCCCCACGTTCCACTGGAAGGAACTCAAGCAACAAAGCGTTAGTAGTAGGAATTGCAAATATGAGCAGAACAATTGACTCGTACAGAACGATTCCTAGGGATGAGTTGCAAGCTTACGTTAGATGGAACATGACAAAATATGGAGTTGCTTTAAGCGCGAACCAATTTGGATTGTACCCCATCAGGGTCACCTATGTCTGCAGGGAAATGGCAAAAACCCCAGAGCTCAGTTAGGGAAGAGCGTCTGTACTGAAACATATGTCTTCTCGTCTCAGACCTCCCCTTCATTCCTAGCAGCTAAGGGTACCTACTTCGTCTGCCATGATAGAGCATACACATGGCTGTCCCCTGACTTTTCGGGCACATGATTTATCTCGTTCCTGTTGCCACCCACCTACACGGCCGCAGCAGATTACCATAGGACACGGACAGTTAGAGGTGTCGTGAGTAAAGACGACACTGCGGAACAAGAATTTGGAGACTTCGCAAAAGGTTTTTTGCCGTTTTGGGGGCCCATGGTGAACAGCAGGAACATTCGCCAATTGACGAGGGTAGTTGAATCCACCATAGTTGAAACTGCCGGTGCCCTTAGTAACTTGACTGCGGAGCTCCAGTCGGACCGCCTTATGACTCTTCAGAACAGGGTTGCCCTAGACGTCATACTTGCAGACCGAGGTGGGGTATGTAAAGTGATCCTATCAAGCTGCTGCATTTTCATCCAAGATAACGCTCCGACAGTATACCAGGCCATCTCCAAACTGCATAAAATATCTGAATCTATTCACGTGGATAAAGGGGACTGGTCCTTGATGGGGTGGTTCTGGGAACTGGTATCTGCCTGGGGATGGAAGGTTTTGATAGTCATTGGAATGACCCTAGCCATTCTTTTCCTGTTCTGTCTGTGTGTACAGTGCACTCTTGCAATATGTGGCCTCTGTGCTACATCATGTGTAAGGAAACCTGTATCAAGAAACGAACTAAGTAATAGGATGATGCTACAGCAACATCTCAATGACTTTATGAATACAGATCTGGACTCAGATTAGCGTGAGTATAGGTTATTGCCTACGCAAGGGCAAAAGGAGGGTCTGTGGTACTGAAAATTCTGGACTCGGGTGTCTATGGTACTGAACCACCGGACTTGTGTCATAAAACATCGTCGGATCCTGACGATTTTGGTACTAGCAGACCGGTAATGACTTAAATACTATACATAAGCATTTTCGTCATGTTCGAGTGACGAAATCACCCTTAAATCTAAGTTTTCGTCTTGAACCCTCGGGTTCCATTTTGTGAGCAGCAGCCATTTTGTGATTGCCCTCACATAGCCAAATGACTAAGGCCGTATTCAACCTAAAGGTCACGTACACCTTTTTGTTGACTCCTCTGTGACCTGGGCAAGCTGACTCCACTGCCCGGAGCCAAACCTGTTCGGGCAGTTCCTTTCCAGTGGCCGAGTGAGATTAGTATCAAGGCGCAACATGTCATAAAACTCCTCACCGCACAGAAACCATGCCTAATCTTACACACACCTGTCCCTGTTTCTTCTTTATGACCTGCTTTACGAGGAGGAGGTGCCCGTTTTTATTGGGGGTCCGTCGATATCTGATGAAAGTTCTGGGCCTTGCCGGGTAATTTATTATGGACTGGACAAACTGAAATGTGGGCTTGTCATCATGACTCTGCTTTTCCTTTGTAGTGAAAATATGTATATGATCAACTGTAAAATAAGGAATGTTTGCCTGAAGCTTATTATTTGGTATAAAAAAGAAGGATGGCTTTGTATTTTTTAGCAGTCTCCAGAGAACATACATGCTGTTGTACTTCTAGGATACCTGTTACTGGTTGCAGCCAATAAATACGATCCTTGACTTCACCTAGAAGACTCTGTGTTTCTGTAGTCTGAAACAGGAAGGACTTAGGAGTTTTCAGGTGTGTCCCCTGGCACCGCCGGGTCCATAAAAACCCGGTACTCCATGCTGTTATTTCAAATGGTCCATCTCAGATTAAGCTCATATCATGGAATATAGCAGGCATGAGGTCAAATACAAGTGACCCAGAATGGAACCACTATATAAATACTAGTGACATCTGTGTTCTCCAGGCAAATTGGGCCAAAAATCCATGCATAGGGTAGGATACAAAACCTATCAGATAGATGCAGTTCCATCGGTAAGGGGCGCGCCTCCAGAGGCCTTATCATTTGGGTCAGAGTGTCTCTTGAGATATCAATAAACAAATTAGATATTGACTCCTTAGATATACTTGGAGTGAAAATAATCACTAACGATAAACGGGTACTATATTTATATAATGTTTATAATAGGCCCTGTTCATCTTATAGGGAGTCACCCACAATTGAAATGTTGGACTCAGTGTTAGACACTTTGGACCCAGGAACAAGCAAGATAATATGTGGAGACCTGAATTGTAATTTCGAACCTATTGCAGGGTTGGATAAATTGCTTGAGGACGAAGACAGCGCCAATGGCATACCATCTTTAACCAGTAGTGGGACAGTCGCTGGCACTGTTCTAGCCCTCCAAATTACAAGGGTAATGACAGGCCATGGGATGAGGGCGTGTAATGGGCGCCTACCATCTGATAGCCCCAAAGCCCCAACTTTCTTTAGATCTAATGGACAGAGCAAAATCGATTATATTATTCTATCTTTGGATTTATGGTCGTTTACTTTAGATATGGTAATAAGAGCAAGAACAGATAGTGACCATCGCCCACTTGAAATTAGCTTTTCTTGTAGCCTACTATTGGGACGGAATGTTAATGAGAGAATGTGACATGTTACCGCGGACAATATTGTAGTTAGTACCAACCGACGTGCAGTAAAATGGGCATACATACCAGAGCAGGAAGAGCTAGTGGCAAACGTCTATAGTTGCTTCACCAACACATTTGGATCATACACCATCTCTCAAAATGAACCAAGGATATTCCTAGACCTTCATAAAATATTTGTCAATGAACTCTTGTTATTAATGACTAAGATACCGAAAAAAAGGACAGGAACAACTGACTTTAAGTCGTTAGGTAAACCTTGGTTTAATAAAGAATGTCGTACAGCAAAATTGACCCTAGTCCAGGCCATAAAGAATAAAAATGTTTTGGCAGTTAAAGAGACTAGGAAAGAATATAAGAGAGTGTTGGCTGATGCAAAATTCTGTTGGGACCAAGAAATTTGGCCCAGCATGCTCCTAGCGGCTAAAACAAAGGATCAAAAATTATTTTGGGAAATAGTGGCAAAAGGTAATAAAAAGGAGAAAGGTTCGCGAGAGGTCTTTCTTGATGAGGCCACCTGGATTGACCACGTCACCAAACTATACGCTATCTCAGAGGGGGAAGAAATTGAACAGGGTGAAATCACCTTGCCACTCGTAGATATTGAGAGCACACCAATAGTTTTTGACCAGGAAGAGACCGAACTAGCTATTGCTTCGGGCAAAAATTGGAAGGCCCCTGAACTTGACAAAATTCCAGGTGACTTATTCAAACCCAAATTAATTGTTTGGGCACCATATATAAATCACATATGTAATGTTATCGCTGCAGGTGCCGAAATCCCAGATACATGGAATGGGGCGGAAATTATTACTATTTTTAAAAAGGGCGATAGAAACGACCCTGCTAACTATCGCCCTATAAGTTTATAAGATATAACGCAGAAAATATTTGCAAGGCATATTTTAAACCGTATTAATACATGGATGGAAGATGAGTCAGTGCTCACAAAATATCAAGCAGGGTTTAGAGCTAAAACAGGTACCATTGACCAGGTCCTAAGGTTCTTTTCTTTATGCTGGAAGTATGTCACCCTAAGAAAAGGCCACCTGTATGTAGCATTCAT
Organism: Lissotriton vulgaris; assembly: GCF_964263255.1. Taxonomy (NCBI): domain Eukaryota; kingdom Metazoa; phylum Chordata; class Amphibia; order Caudata; family Salamandridae; genus Lissotriton; species Lissotriton vulgaris. The sequence continues at coordinate 715,380 of NW_028241521.1, forward strand.
CGACCTTCGGGCGGCGTTTGATTTAAACCCACGAGAATTGCTATGGGAGACACTCAAATGCCAGGGGTTACCGGCTGACCTACTGAGGCTAGTCATAAAATTACATACGAACAACTATGCAAAGGTTAGGTGGGGTCCCAACGGGGAACTATCACAATCCATACCAATAAAGAGGGAGTACGCCAGGGATGTGTGCTGGCCCCGACATTTTTTTCCCTGTTCGTCAACGTCATCCCGCTTTACATGGAGGCATGCGACAATGACTCCCCAAAATTGGGGGGCGAACGGGTTTCGTTCCTCCTTTTTGTGGACGATACAATTCTCATTTCACCCCGGGGTCTACAGAATCTACTAAACAGGTTCCAGACATATTGCAGTTCTAAGGGCCTAGAGATCAATGTTAAGAAAACAAAATATATGGCTCTAAATGCCCATAAAATTTTAGGAAAAACCTCACGCTAAATAGACAAAAATTGGAATATGTCCAGAATTTTACATATCTGGGGGTTTCTCTAGACTCAAAGCTACTCATGGACAAGCCAGATAGAAAAGAGCAAAATAGTTTTTAAACAAATTTCCCTTCCGATACTGAAAAGACATGGTAAATGCCTTAACAAAGCAGTTACCCTGGCTTTTGGAAAGGGGCGACCAATCAGTCCCCCCGAACGTATGGCAGAGTACCACGATCCCCCCGGGAAGCCATCTTGGGCGGGAGGCGAGTCTCGGCTGGTATGCCCGAAGCGGTGTAGCCTGGGCGCGCTTTTTCCCGCCCTAGAGTGGGTTGGCCTAGACACTGACGCGGCTGGCCACGCCCTTGGGGCAGGCAGGGGCGGGTTTACGCCCGCCCTGAAGACGGATAAAAGGAGGAACAAGACCAGAAAGCATCCTCTTGTTCCTGTGCTCTGAAGCTGCACCTCCTCGCTGCACGTGAGCTCGAGACGGAACGAAGAGCCAATTTTGAGCGTTGTAATCGTTCTTGTTTGTTTTCCAGATACTCTGTTGGGGAATGCCGAAGAAGGCGGGAAAGCGAATGACTACCGACCAGATGCTGCGTGTTCTCATGAAAGAGGTGACCGACCTAAAGAGGCGAATGGATAAGGACGAGGAAGGGGGGCCGAAACGTCCTCTGGTGGGAGCAGCCCCGGGAGGAAAAGGCAAGAGGCCCAGGAGGGGAGCAGCTGGGGGAGATATCCCGGGTCCCAGTGTCCCGCTCGAGGCACCCACTCCCGTGCCGGAGGAAGGGAATCCGATTCCCGTTGTGGTCACCCCCGTGTCCGGGGAAGATATGCCGCCCGAGCTGGCAGCACAATTAGCAGCGTGGTTGGGTAAAGGTAGCGAGGGCGCCACGGCTGTCGACGCGCAGCTGTTGATGAAGCAACTGCGTGAAACACGGGAAGCAGCGAGGGTATCCACGCCGGCTGCAGCCGTTGAGAAGCCACAGGGGACGGTTTCAGTCACAGACACAGCGTCCGGTTCAGGTAAGCGGCCATTGCCGATTGCGAGGGAGGAGTCGGCACCCTCTCGAAGGGAGAAGTTGGGTCAGCATGTCCCTTTAGCTATTAAGGAAAAGATATGGGCAGGGGAGTATGTAAACATCTTCTCGTTGCTTACTGATCATTATGAGATGGAGCATGTTAAAGGTCAGAAGGACCTCATGCATCCGAGTGTTTGGCGCGCAAAGATGGCCGCCTTTAAGGTAAATGAAAACATTGGCAATTGGGGCAAGGCGTGGGGGGTTTTCACATCGATCTTGGGAGAACGAAGGCCCGAATTGCTACCCGAATTACCGATTTATCAGTCACGGATCATGGGGTACTCTGTATCACACGAGGGTAATCATTGGTTCTGCTATGATAATATTTTCAGAAAAGCAAAAGAACATGATAAAAACTTAACTTGGGATTGTTATGATTCTGTGTCCTGGTCCAAAATGAAGGACACTGGTATGTTGAAATTGCCATTGGTAGGGAGTAACGTGGGCGAATCCTCCCGTCAGTACGCGGGGACGCCCTTTCGATCAGGTACGGGTACCGACAATCACTCGAAGCCTACCGGTAATACAGGTAAAAAGGGGGTTTGTTGGAACTTTAACAGGGGTAAATGTACTAGGCCCCAGGGGTCGTGCAAATTTAGACACGAATGTAGTGGGTGTGGGCAATCATCCCATCCTGAGTCCACGTGCAGAGCCAAAACGGGTGATAACGGGGGTAGAGGAGGTGCCAAACAGGTCTAACATAGTCCGAGGGGCACCTTTACCTACCCCGATTGATACCTTGGCAATGATTCCCTGGCTCAGTGAATACCCGGATCGTGCTTCCGCTGGGGTGGTGCGGAACGGGTTTTCATATGGTTTCCGCATCCCAGTGGGGGACTTTCAGGGTGTGGAGAAATGCAAAAATCAGATATCGGTCTTGCAGCATACGACTGTGGTACAGGCAAAGATCCGGAAGGAGGTTACTCGAGGTCGAGTCGCCGGTCCGTTTAGTGTACCCCCGGTTGCTAACTTTGTTTGTTCACCTTTAGGAGTGGTCCCCAAGAAGGACCCGGGTGAGTTTCGGCTGATACATAATTTGTCAGCCCCACGTGGTCTGTCTGTAAACGAAGCAATAGACCCGGAAATGTGTTCGGTGCGGTACGCATCCTTCGATGAGGCCGTAGCCATTTTGAATCGCCTGGGGCCCGGTGCGCTGATGGCAAAATCTGATATCGAGTCAGCGTTCCGGTTGCTCCCGGTACATCCAGACGATCAGCGTCTCCTGGGATTCATGTTTCAGGGTCAGTATTACATGGATAGGTGTATGCCGATGGGATGCTCTATATCTTGTGCCTATTTCGAGAAATTCAGTAGTTTCCTACAATGGGTCTTCACTAAGAAGACGGGTTTCCAACATGTGATGCATTATCTCGATGATTTTTTGTTCCTGGGGGCGGCCGGGGATCCGGAATGTGGGCAAGCTTTGGCTGCATTTTGTGTTTTAATGAATCAGTTTGGCGTGCCATTGGCACCAGGTAAGACGGTGGGTCCTTCGACTTGCCTCGAGTTTCTGGGGATCGAGTTAGACTCCGGAGAAGGTTGTTTCCGTTTGCCAGGTGATAAAGTGTTAAAGTTCAGGGCATCCCTGCAAATGTGTATGAGTGAATCTAAGGTTAAGCTGCATCAATTACAGCAGTTAGTGGGACAGTTGAATTTCGCCCTAAGAGTTATACCAATGGCCCGCCCTTTTTCCCGTTCGATCGCTCAAGCCATGGTCGGACTGAGGGAGGGCCATCATCGCACAAGGCTCTCGGCAGAGGTCCGCCAGGACATGCGCATTTGGTTGGCATTTCTGGCGGATTTCAATGGTCGAGTCGTCTGGAACAAACCGGCCGTGTCCTCTGAGGAGCTGGGGCTGTGGACAGACTCGGCAGGGAGCATGGGTTTTGGTGCCATTTTCGGCACTCAATGGTCTGCACAAAAATGGCCGGCATGGTGGCATAACAGTGGACTGACAAGTAACATTGCTTTCCTGGAACTTTTCCCCATTTTGGTGGCCCTGAGAACGTGGCCCGAAGGGTTCAGAGATCACTCTGTGGTATTTTGGTCTGACAATATGACCGTGGTTGAGTGTATCAATAGCCAGGCAGCACGATGCAAATGGATTTTGAGACTGCTCAAGGAAATCGTATTACTGTGTATGCAATTGAATGTGCTATTCAAAGCAAGACATGTCCCGGGGGTAATGAACCAGGCGGCTGATGCCCTTTCTCGTTTTCATATGCAGGCCTTCTGGGGTTTTCTTCCCACAGCGGACCCGGAGCCAGCACCCTTTCCCGAAGCTCTCTGGTCTCTCGGTGCCCCGAACTTCGTAACCTCATGGGAGAGAGTTTAGCACCCAGGACGAGGAAGGCATATGAAGGGGCGTTCCGGTCCTATTTAGCCTTTTTGGGGACTGCTAGAGAGGAGCTTTGGGGCCAGGAGGAATGGGTAGTGAACTTTCTGATGTCGTTACATCTGGCAAGGAAATCGGTGGCCACGGCCCAGAGGCATCGGGCTGCCATTTCCTTTGTTGCTAGGGCTCATGGGATCCAGGACCCGACAGCGTCTTTCGTTGTGCAAAAAGTGCTACGTGGGTGGCAACGCCTTGAGGGTCGCAGAGTAGATGAGAGGCGCCCGATAGGTTTGGATAGGTTGGCCCAGTTATTATCCAGACTCCCTACAACATGTTCATCTCAGTTTGAGACAGTGTTATTCCGAGCCGCTTTTACGCTGGCATTTCATGGGGCTATGCGAGTAAGCGAATTAGTGGCGAGGAACAAGCAGGATGTGACGGGAGGACTGTGCGCAGAGCACGTTCAGATCAGAGGGGAGACAATGACTGTCTCGTTTGTGAGGTCCAAGACCGATCAGAGTGGGATGGGTGACTGCATAATTATACGCAGGATTCCCGGGTCGTCCATGTGCCCAGTGAAGTGTTTAGAGGATTATTTAACACGAAGGGTGGCATCATGGGGGGGGACCTTGTTGAGACACACGGACGCCACCCCACTGACAAGGTTTCAGTTTCAGCGGGTGCTTGCGATGTCGATTACAGCTGCGGGCTTGAACCCGGGCGAGTTTGGGACCCATTCCTTTCGGATAGGGGCTGCTACAGAGGCTACAGCCAGGGGTCTGAATGTGGAACAAGTTAAACGTGTGGGGCGTTGGTCCTCCAATTGTTATAAAAGGTATGTGCGTTTGCACATGTTGTGAAGCTGTAATGATGTACTCACGCTTCTTGTTTTGTTTGGTTTTCAGTTACGCAAGCCTACGAGGCGGGGCGGACTATGCAGTCGACCCAACACCGGGCCAGCGGTCAGACATCACCGGCTGTGAAAAAGGAGGTGTGGGTCGTGGGCCACTCATACGTGAGGCGTGCCGCGGACGTATTCAAGGCAGGTGACATGGTGCACGTGGCTGGGGAATACGGGTACAGTGTGTCCTTCTACGGAAAGGGCGGTCTCTGTATTGACCAGTTTCAATCATTTTTCGAGGGTTTGCTAGGGCGGACGAGGTCACCGCCGTCTGTAGTCATAGTACATCTTGGGGGCAATGATTTGGTCACCATTGGTAGACGACTTCTCCTGGAGGCGATGCTTTCCACTGTAAGTTGGTTAGCGAGGAGAGTTCCAGGGTGCACAATTGCGTGGTCCCATATGATCCCACGAAAAGTGTGGCGGGGGGCTTTTTCTGTTCCTGCTGTGAATCATTCTGTGAGAAAAATTAATAACAAAGTGAGTAGGTTGTTCCGTTCCAATGCACTGCATTCTATTTCGCGTGGGTGTATTAATGATGACAGTATGTACGTGGGGGATGGTGTTCATTTGTCTCGGGTGGGGAATGAGTTACTCATAGGAGACTTCATAGCTTGGCTGAAGGCGTTAAAACATGACCTTTAGGTAGGAGTGTGGTGGGGGGGTCCGGATAGCCGGTCAACTATCCGGACCTGTGGCGGTAAGGTCATGATCGGTGAGCACTAATTGGAAGATCCCTATGAGTGGGCGTCACCCATTACGGATGGGGGCGCTCGGGGGAGGTGGCCATTGGCCCCTCAACGGGGAGGCGGTCCCTTCTAAGGATGGGTCGTCGAAAGGAAAGGGAAGGCGGTCAAGGCCCCTTCATGAGTAGGAGGGGTTACAGCCCCCTCCTGGGGAATTTCCCGGGGCCAGGACGTCTGCGACGGCAGATGTGGTAAGTTGTGTGGGGTTTGGGGGGGGGTCTACGCTACCTTCTAGATACCTCACACGAGTCCTCGTACGACCTTTAAGTGGCGTCGAGTTTTATTGGGGCCCCCGTCAAGTCAAGGGAAATTGGTAGTTGCACTTGAGGTATGCCTCCGTGCCGCCCCTCAAAAGTGAGGGGGATATGTCTGGGTTAGGGATCTTGACACCGGTTACGACCTTGCCGTTGGCCCTTAAACGTTAGGATGTACAATTTCAAAAGTTAAGTAAATGTTGGTAGGATGTTAGTTCGGCTAGGAGAACCTTTGTATTAGAGGATATGTTAAGGTTAGCCAAACATCGCAATGTGGTAATGAAATTGTACATAATATGAAACTGTTGATTTAATGTTTTAATTTTGTTTCATATTTTTAATAAATACGGCCGGGAGGGTCACTCCCTCCCGTCTTCCAAAAACTTCAGAACTGTTTCCGGTTTCCCATCCTTGGGGATTGTGTTGAGAGGGGGTGGCGGGTATCTCAGCCATATGGAAAGGGGCGACCAATCGGTCCCCCCGAACGTATGGCAGAGTACCACGATCCCCCCGGGAAGCCATCTTGGGCGGGAGGCGAGTCTCGGCTGGTATGCCCGAAGCGGTGTAGCCTGGGCGCGATTTTTCCCGCCCTAGAGTGGGTTGGCCTAGACACTGACGCGGCTGGCCACGCCCTTGGGGCAGGCAGGGGCGGGTTTACGCCCGCCCTGAAGACGGATAAAAGGAGGAACAAGACCAGAAAGCATCCTCTTGTTCCTGTGCTCTGAAGCTGCACCTCCTCGCTGCACGTGAGCTCGAGACGGAACGAAGAGCCAATTTTGACCCACCCACCAGCCCCTGAAGACAGCGAGTGGTTTTAAATAAAGTTTGATGGATAATTCTGTTTTTCGTTTACAGGCTGTGGTATTATCGTGAATATTTTGAGTATGCAATAAAGAATGATCGTTTTGTGTTAGGTTTTGCAAATAAAGTAATTCTGCTTTAGTGTTCATCAGTAAGCATGCTTTGAATAAAGTTGTTGTTGCTACTGTCTGTTATATTTAGTCTTTAGTTATTTAGTTCATTGTCGTATTTATTTTGGTCGGGCGGTAAGGTCATGATCGGTGAGCACTAATTGGAAGATCCCTATGAGTGGGCGTCACCCATTACGGATGGGGGCGCTCGGGGGAGGTGGCCATTGGCCCCTCAACGGGGAGGCGGTCCCTTCTAAGGATGGGTCGCCGAAAGGAAAGGGAAGGCGGTCAAGGCCCCTTCATGGGTAGGAGGGGTTACAGCCCCCTCCTGGGGAATTTCCCGGGGCCAGGACGTCTGCGACGGCAGATGTGGTAAGTTGTGTGGGGTTTGGGGGGGGTCTACGCTACCTTCTAGATACCTCACACGAGTCCTCGTACGACCTTTAAGTGGCGTCGAGTTTTATTGGGGCCCCCGTCAAGTCAAGGGAAATTGGTAGTTGCACTTGAGGTATGCCTCCGTGCCGCCCCTCACAAGTGAGGGGGATATGTCTGGGTTAGGGATCTTGTCACCAGTTACGACCTTGCCGTTGGCCCTTAAACGTTAGGATGTACAATTTCAAAAGTTAAGTAAATGTTGGTAGGATGTTAGTTCGGCTAGGAGAACCTTTGTATTAGAGGATATGTTAAGGTTAGCCAAACATCGCAATGTGGTAATGAAATTGTACATAATATGAAACTGTTGATTTAATGTTTTAATTTTGTTTCATATTTTTAATAAATACGGCCGGGAGGGTCACTCCCTCCCGTCTTCCAAAAACTTCAGAACTGTTTCCGGTTTCCCATCCTTGGGGATTGTGTTGAGAGGGGGTGGCGGGTATCTCAGCCATAAGAGATTTTTAAATCTAAAGTACAATCAGCGGTATTATATGGGGCAGAACTATGGGGACCAACATGCAGAAACTCCTTTGAAATCGGAGAGAATAAGTTCTTGAGGGGGTTGTTAAAATTACCAGTAAATACCCCATTTACTCCCCTACTTTTGGACTTTAACATGAAACGTATAGACCAATATGCAACCCTGAGACCCCTAATGCTCTGGGTCAGATTGTGGACGACTGTAGAACTGTCCGATTATGAGGAAGGCCTAAAAGAAATAAGGATCTTGATTGTTGTAAAAAGGTTCATTGGCTTAAACATATAAGATCTCGGTTGACAAAAATTGGTTTAGCTCACTATTGGAATGAACCAGAAACAATGAATCCGTCCTCAAATAAAATTCTAAAGCTTCCATATTGGTCATACGTAAGCCATGTGCTAGTGAATGTAAAAATACATGGATCCTTGACCAATACATTTTTACTGTTCAAAGATATAGCATCCTTTGAACCCTTTCTGGACGAGATTCATCCACCACTAGCAAAGGCAATCTATATGAAATTCAGATCCTTAGGACAAATGTTTTTGAAATGAGGTGGTCCAAGATTAGCTGTAATTTAAGTACCTTATGTGCAAACCAGGCATGGGAAGATGATCTACATATATTGCTTTTTTGCCCGAGGTATGCATTAGCAAGGAAAAGGTGGATACTGCCTCTTTGTCGTAACATGGGTTCTAGATCCTATAAAGAGGCTGGAAGAATCTTAAAGACTAATACCAGTCAGGTGGTAGTCTTTGGTGTTAGTAGATTCCTCCTGACAGTTAGCTTTATGAGAACGAAACTGGGTCTGAACCCTTGATGCTGTAGAAATTAATAATCATGTGCAAATCTCCATGTAATATGGTTAAAGAAGTATGAAGCAGAATATTATTAACATTTATACAGGTCATATTAATTGCCTTATATGATTGATCCCCTGATTTTTAGTTTTTAAAAATAATTTTTAAAATGTATGCCTTCAAGTGTATATCTATTTCCTTTTTAAATTGTATTTATCAACTTTTAAAATTATTTTAATATAAATATCCGCCCCCAGAATGGTGCCTGGTATGCACATGATATGAAAAGCCCATTAATTAATTGTCCCGTTATGTGATACTATGATATTGTAATGTATTTTATGCATCTTTTATGATACTTAACGTATCGAAATAAAGATTATCTCAGAGCTTTTTATGCCCTGGGGTAAATTTAATTGCACATTTCACTCCACATATTGAGATAAAGTGCTGGCCAAAATCGACTTTGATGCTAGGAGCTGCAATATTTTTACATATGCAGAACCCCTAAAGTCTCCCCTAGGTGTTCCTGGGGTGGGGGGGTCCTGTATATATATATATATATATATATATATATATATATATATATATATATATATATATATATATATATATATATATATATATATATATATATATATATATATATATTACCTACTGGCGGTCGCCAGTAGGTATATATAGTTAGGATTTTTTCCCTATGGGATTTCTGAAAATTCTATGTCTAATAACTTTGGCGTTTGTGGACGGAATTGGCTGAAATTTTCTGGAAAATGGCACATTTTGTTTCTGAGCAGCTCCTGGAAATTTGGGGGGTGTTCGGCAAGGGGGGGCTGAGATAAAAGGGGGGTCCCAAAACGCGTTTTTCCCATGTTAATTTCCATAGGGCGGTTGGCCTCACTTTTAGCCCGAACGGCTGAATGGATTTCCACCAAACTTGGCAAAATTGTAGGGACTGTTAGCCTGATGTGCCTTTGCTAGGTCTCAATATATGTGCTTCAGTGGATTTTGAGAAATTAACGTTTAAAACAAGATATATATCTGTAACAGCGCTCCGGGCTGCGCTCCGGTTCGCGAACTTTTCGCGTATCGGAACTTTGCGAAGCGAAGCTGATTGGCTCTCCGGTGTCTGTCAACATTCTAAACAGTCCGGAGCGGCCGCCATCTTGTCTCTCGGTAGGATCGAGAGACAAGAGGAGGCCAAAACAAAGGGGGAAATTACCATAAGGGGGCATAGTAGATCCTCGTTGACCCCCTAGGTTTTATGTGGAGGTTTTAAAAGGGCCCAAAAATTTTTGCGTGGTAAGCGCCAAGTTCGCGAACCGGAAAGCGTTCTGGGCAGCGTACTATAAGGATAAAAGAATGATAGACTTTTCTAATACTGTATGTTAATTATTTGTTGTTTTTTTTTTGTTTTCTTTATTTTTTTTTTTTTTTTTTTTGATTGTGTGTCATAACTCATTAAACTTTTAACATTCAATAAACATATAAAAATAAATAATGTGTCAAACAATTTTTGAATTAAGAAATTAGAATTTATTTTTCATTTTGTTTTGAGATGGTGGTCCTCTCTTCTCATGAGGAGGTTGAGGTGGTGGTGGGGGTCCACCAGCTGAAGCAAGGATAGAAGCCATTGCTGAACTACTGGAAAATGGTCTTTCTCTCACCAAGATGAAAGTCAGAGTGAGGAAAGAAGGAGGGGTTTTCATGATTTGGGAAAAGCAAAAGTTCTGAACCAATGAAAAGTGTTATTTTTAGGTCACATGACCTAGTCATACATCATTTGGAAACCAAAAGTGAAATGAACCAATGAAAAGTTTGATAAACAAGTCACATGACCTGTTCCGCTTACGTTACGCGGTGCGCGCCGCGTCCCGGATCGTTTCCGGTTCGCGGTCCGGAGCACTTCCGGGAGCGCTAACGCGGCGCGTCATAAGACGCATTACGCGACAATGATACGTCGCGCTTCCGCGACGCGTCACAGTTGCGCTAACGAAACGTTTACCGGTTCGCGGACTAGGTCGCGGCATCAAGATGAGCTAACGGAAAGCTTCCCGGTTCGCTTACCGGAAGCGAAGAAAAAAAATATTTAAAAAAAAATTATCAATAAACATCTAAAATATATTTTGGGATTTAAAGAAGAATACATTTTACAGCTACAGATGTTAGCTTTTAAAAAACCAATGAAATTCACAGAAAAAACCATAGGTTATAGACCATATATAGTTAGGAATTTGCATTTACAAAACCTTGAAAATTCACTGAAAAAACCATAGGTTACAGACCATATATAGTTAGGGATTAGCATTTACAAAACCTTATTTTACTCGCATAAAACCATTGAAATTTCATATATAGTTAGTTGCGCTAACTATATATCGCGCACCCGCAATCCACTGCTGATGATGTCACATATTACATCATTCATGACATGGTCAGTGACATCACTGATGACATCACTGATGACATCTCAAATGACATCACTGATGACATCACTGATGACATCTCAAATGACATCACTGATGACATCTCAAATGACATCACTGATGACATCTCATTTGATATTTCTGATCACATCACTGATGATATCATTCATGTGATAATACGATGAACCTCTTCAGACTCTAATATAACCTTAGATACAATCAGTGTAAACAGACACTCACAGACTGTCACTCATCCATGGAGTTACTCACACACCTAGTCAGTCATGCAAAGAATCAATCACACCTCCATTTCCTCAACTATACAGTTATACACACCTTACTTATTCAAACATATACTAACACACATTTACTCTCTTATACAATCCCTGATACAAGTTCACAATGATCCATACAGCCACTCACACATTCACTGGCTCTCATGCACAGGTATTTATATATGTCAACTCTCACATGTACTGTGTTTTACATATGTACTTACTTTGACATGTAGCACTAAGATATCCATTCACTCACCAATAGACTCATGCACACAGTCAACCGCCTATACAGCTGTTTCCACATGCTCTTTTGAACCCATACATCTAGTGAATCCACTGCTCACACATCTATGCACAGAGTCATACACCTCCCAGCCACCCACACACACACTCAGTGTCCCATACAAATACTTGGGCAACCAATCAATAACCCATATAGTTACTCATATAGCTACTGATCAACACATGCAGCAGTTTACAGAACAACAGACATAATGATGCACAAATTAAGACAGTTTAGTCACTAACTCATGCACTCAGTGAGACACATTTAATCACTCACTCATACAGTCAGTCATGCACCTACTAAATCCTTCATCCAGACACTTATACATCCACTCATTCTTCAATATGTAAGACATATTTTAACTTTACAGAAACATACAGTCACTGGATAATGTCATCAGTGATGTCATCAGTGATGTCACTGACCATGTCATGAATGATGTAATATGTGACATCATCAGCAGTGGATTGCGGGTGCGCGATATATAGTTAGCGCAACTAACTATATATGAAATTTCAATGGTTTTATGCGAGTAAAATAAGGTTTTGTAAATGCTAATCCCTAACTATATATGGTCTATAACCTATGGTTTTTTCAGTGAATATATATATATATGTAGAGTATTTATAAAATATGTTTTAATAAGCCCTGATGCTGGAAAAATGGCCAAAGTCATTTTTTTATTGCAAATCCCATGCCATATAGGTTAATATAGCAATAAGTTATTAGCTGCTAACGCTTGACAGGGGAAGGCTAAAAATCCCATTCAAAGACTTCCTAGAATGATATTAATAAATCCAACAATATGATATTGTTCAATTTCACCTATAATGCACAGACAAGAAGCCAACTTGTTTGTAAGCCCAGATGTATGCTTCCAGTGGTCTGTCCTGATTGGTCAGAGTTAAGTGTGTTAGCCAGGCTTCTTTGAAGAGGTGATAAAGAGCCCCTGTGGTTAACCAGGTCTGCTGGCAGGGCAGTGTTCTGTTACACAGAAATACCAGAGCAGGGGGAGGAGTCTTAAACAATGGACTTTAGTGGAAGGGGAAGACATCAGTGTCTTTTGAACCGAGCAGATTCTAGGCTTAAGGAAGGAATGAGCAGATGCAAGGGGGAGAGACTATGGAGATTAGCAATCCTAGGGGTGTGTTTAACCAGCTCTTCTCTCCCTGCTGAAAAATCAGCCTTTATGAATTTATTTGGAAGAAATATTGCACTCTGGGAGAAAATAGTGCCACACTCTGCAGGAAATGGTTAGACCTTTGGGTGGTACCCTGCATCCCATTGGACAGGAGTGACCTCCTGCTTGACCTAGAGAAATTGGAAAAAGTATCTGAGAAGGGCAGAACCCCTCAAATCTGCTGTTTGGAACTTAAGAAAGCAAGGCAGGCCATGCTGAGAAGTTTGGTGTACATTTCCTAAGGCCTGCACTCTGAAGATTGCACCTTCTGCACCATCTGGAGCTACAGCCCTGTTGACTACCTTGTTGTAAAAGGACCCATGAGTGGACTCCCTGCTGGCTACAGGTTAACAGAGCTCATCTGGAACATCACCAACAACAAGCCTCAACCTGCAGCATGACCAGTGGATTTGTAAGGGTTTTGTCCAAGTGGATTGTGGGGACTGAAGTCCTCAACTTTCAAGGAGCATCTTGGAGCTTCCAGACCGTTTGAGTGAGTTTGAGACACTTTGTGACCCTTTGGGAAACTTCAGGAAGAATTTCCAGGAGTTTGGAGCAAATTTGGAAAAAGCTCCACGAGGGGACCTACTCAACCTGGCCAGCCAAGCCATCTGCCATCAACTGTGAGCTGGACTGGCGTCCAGGTTCATCCTGCTGAGAAGCTCCGAAGGTCCCACTTCCAGAGTTTTTCCGGGAGTAGGTGAATTTTTAGGCCAGCAAACCCTCGCCAAATCCGGCCTGGTGAAGAGCATCAAGGGACCCTGCGAGAAAGAGCTCCAGAAAAGTTTCTAAGTCAGAAGGTAAAAACCTTGACCGAGACCTACCGCAAGGGGTTTCTGCTCTACTCTATCGTGGTTGGCCTGAAATTTTGACACGATCGACCAGCAACTCCAATAAGGCGCTTTAAGTTTCTTAGGGCCCGATGTAGGTGAGTTAATTTTTCCGGTTCTTAAATACCGATTCATACCGAATCGGTATTTATGAATCGGAAAACTGAATGTAGCTAAAAAATTGGTAAATAATACCGAATCGGTAACAATCGGAATCCACCCTCGGTAAATACCGAATCGGTAATCTCCGAATCGGTAATATCCGGGCCCATAGGAATGAATGGGAGATACCGAAATGGAAATTACCGATTCGGAGATTACCGATTCAGTATTTACCGAATCGGTAAAATCCGATCTCGAAAATTCGAATAGAAGACATGTGAGCCAGTTAACCAATCAGGGACACCCACCACACCCCACAACAAAGCAACTGAGAAATCAACCAATCAGATGCAAGTACCACACACCAGTACATGGAGGTGGCCACAACCATGCAGGTACAGAGCTACAGAACTGTTTGGAGAGCTGTAGGGAAGACAGAGGAGCAGGCTGCACTGAGCCCAGCAGAACATTACCATGGAGTCCCAGGAAGGCCAGAAGGATGGAGGTGATAGAGAAAGGAAGCTAAAATTCAGCACAGCTGAGCTCCAGGTGCTGGTGGAGGAGGTAGTGCAGCATTACAGCCAGCTTTTTGGGAGACAGTCCCTGCAAGTAGCAGAATCTGTCAAAAAAAAAACCTGGCTGGCGATCCAGAGCAAAGTAAATGCCCTAGGAGTCACACATCGGGAAATTGAAGATATCAAAAAAAGGTGGTATGATCTGAGGATCACCACCAAAAAGAAGATTGCAACCCAGAGGAAAGAATCCTTAGCCACAGTTGGAGGGAAGAGCCATGCACCAAGCCTCACTGAATTGGAGCAGCTGGTGGAATCCACCATGGAGCCGGAATGCATACACGGAATTGGGGATGCTGACAGCTCAGCCAGAGCTGCAAGAAAGAAAGGTAAGATGCATGGACATGAATCCCCACCCATTCCCTGGCCCCTACCCCAATGTGGGTGACTGAATCACAATCCAGAACACATGTCAGTACTCACCACCAATGCATCATGATAGTCGTAGTCATAGGAACATACATCAAAGCAGCCAACACAGAATTCAGCATGCCATGCCACACTCCCCATACACAAGCAGTTGAGGCATAGGAAATTGTGTGATAGGAATGTGTTTAATGAAGACACACAGGTGATCATTGTCCATGTCTGCCGACAGGAGAGTCATCGCGCAGTGCAGCGCAGGGAGGGGAGGCGAGTGCACCAGCAACGGCTTCGAGGGAGAAGCCTTCAGACACATCAGGACCCAGCTCTGTCCCTGAGGACACTTCCACAGCGCAGACACCCACAGCATTGGAGGAAGAATCCACAGCACAGCCACTGTCACCCGCATGCTGTTTGGGACACAGACTCCGGCAGCACCTGCAGGTGCCACAACATCAACCTCAGGGTCCTCTGTGCATGTGAGGCCAAGGAGGCAGGATGTTCCACCACTCAGGATCCTAGAAAGCTCTGATGAAGAAGAGGTGGAGGTTCACACACACAGCACTCCACCACTGTCTGGCAACGCAGGGCAACAGGGGTCATCAGGATCTGTGCGTGCAAGTGTCCGTGGTCGTAGGGCACGTGAGCGAGACGAGGGGCAGGTAATGCAGGGGGTCTTTGCTGGTTTGGAAACCACTATGGTGAAGATCCAGCACATGCAGGTGCGCATCCTGAACAGCAGGATGTCAAACATTGATCGGGGATATGCTCCATGGCCCTAGAAATGGAGTCCATGGCAAAAGGAATGGAGTCCATGGCAGAGGGGGTGAGGGAAATGGGTGTGCGCATAGGTTCCCTCTGTGACATGCTGGAGAGTGACCAGACAGAAAGGCGCAGGAATAGGCAGGTACTTAAGCAGCAGATTAACGCCATCAACCGGCTGGCAACTGCAACCACCCTGCTATGCCGCCGGTCAGTGAACATGCAGACTGACATTGTGCACTGCTGCAGTGACTTGTCCAGGGGGATGGGGAGAGTGACCTCTGCTATGGAGGTACTGCTGAAACAGCAGACAGCCACTGCTGGTAACATGTGTGTCGAGGACACAGAGGAGTCCACAAGCAGGAGTGGATCCAGCACGCCTGTACAAGACGTTCGTCGGAGCAGCAGGTTCCATGCAGAAGACCCTCCTCCCTACTAATTATCTACTTTCCAACACTTGCGATCAGGATGGACTTGATTTCTGAATCCGACTTATGCCCCATTGCAGTAGGTCTTAAATCATGCCAGTTTCACAGACAGGGTCAACCAGATGGCCGCAGTTGTCGCTCTAGGCTCATTGGCGCTGTTTCAATTAATGTCTCATGTTCTCCTCTTGTTTTTTTTCTTGTTTTGGTGTCATTTTGTTAATGAAATTACAATTTTTACAACCTGGAGTGGGATCTCTTATTGTGTTGTGCTTTAGACTTTTAACTGCTTTATTTCTAAATAATTTACACATCTTCTTAAGTGAAGGCTATCTCTTCCGAGCCACAGCCTCCAGGGGTTGAGGTCAGGTTTCAATTACTGAACGCTTTACTGGTCCTAACAAGAATAATGGCATTATTACTAGGCCTGGCATTTTTTATTACCATTGAGTAATCTGAGTGATTTCAGTAATTCTGTTGATGCAGTAATTTTAAGGAAAACATTCATACTGCAAGAGCCCATTTAGTGACGGTTAGCAGCCATTTGTGCTTGCTGTTCATGTTCTGCTGCATTTAGACCTATTTCATAGTGCAAAATGCATCAACGTGTCCATTTTGGATGAAAGGTGCATTTTTCTCTAAGAAAATACCGCTAAATGCTGAGACTAAATCAGAGGGAATCGTATCCAAGACTAAATTTAATGAGTGCAAAGGCCATTTTACACTCACTATTCACATTCTGTTGCATTTAGCATTATTTCTTAGCACAAAATGCTAATTGTGCACCCATTTTGGATGTGAGGGGATATTTTTAAGAAATAGCGCTTAACACAGAATTACCCTTCTCACATAATTATGCGTAATCTCACAGATTTTGTAGGTAATTCCGTGTGAATCAGCGACACTGAATTACGTGAGTTAGGGCCACCTCTAGTTATTATTTACGGTGGACTACCATCCACCCCAACTAGTAATCCACTTGCTCACACCAGATGTCACTTTCAAGTCCTAGAAGGCAATTAGATACCAACAGATTATTTAAAGGATTAGATTTGCTGAATGTGGTAAAAATCTTTGTCAATAATCTGATCTTTCTATAAGATTTTACAATGCGTTTTTTAGGATCTTCCTGACTTCATGTGATATCAAGTTACATATTGTAATGAACCTTAATATTTATCTTGACATTCCTCAAGCAAAGAACAATTTTTAATTTTTTAATTTTTGAGCTTTAACAGCTGCTTCCTTTATCACTTTCTCCCGATAACCTCTCTGTCCGAACCTGGCAATCATGGCCTTATGTTGCTTATATACATCTTCACCACTGCACTTTCATAATGCTTGGCACATTTCTCCATATGGTAAACTTCAATTCAACTTATTGGGAGGTTAGCTTGGGCATGTGATATAGAGTTTTCATCTGTGATATTCCTATATAGTTCTGTGGCTAATAATTTCTTCTGTATCTGGAGGTGTATATCTTGAAAATCTATAGGCTTTTTTTTACTGATCTCATATGTGAAATGCAAATTATATTTGCTGTCCTGTAAGTGAGAGATGAACTATTCCACCTCACTTCTATCACCATTCCGAATAAGAAATAACCTGCTTAATTTAATTTGTTGCTATTTGAGAATGTGTCCTCATTTTAGCTTTATATTACGCTAACAATGATTTCTATTAGAAACAGAATCCCCTGATTGATCACTTTCAGTTGTGCTGGATTAAAAAAGATAGGCCTGGATTTCTTTGTCCTGGAAAGGTTTTATGAGCTGCCTTAGCCTCGAGCTCCTTTCTACCATTACATGGCAGAAGTTGGGCCGTACAAAGAATGAGACCACTCCACTTGATCTTTTAGCATCAGGCCTTGCTTTGTCAGAAATAGTTTGCTGCAGGAGAAAGTTCCAGAAAAAAAACTAATATAGCCCATGGTCTGTCACCCTCCTTTGCTGGTGCTCGAAGTTTAAGCGGAATGCGATGCGCTCTTTGGATTTCTGCCCCCCAATTCCACTCTGATAGTTCGGGAAAAGCCAATTTAAAAAGGTCAACTATATAACTCCTAGTGTCCAACCCTTCTAAACCCTCCTGGTCCTCCAGCACTCTGAGATTGTTTCTCCTTTGTCTATTTTCAAACTCTTCTAGTTTCCATTGTATGTTCTTAATTTGAGCACCTTGGGCCTCCACCAGGGTTATAGCACTTGTCGCATCAGTTTACGTAACCATGATTCTCTCTTCCAGGTTCACCACTCTCTCTCCCATACTTGATAAGGCTTTAGAGAGCTTCCTAACAACCCCTTGTATTTTCTTCATCCCCGCCTGATCATTCCGGCTATCTTGTCGCGTTTCCTCTCTGTGTGCCAGGATATCCAGCGTGGGGGGGGGGGGGTACCGTCCGCTAGCACCGGTGCTTTACTTGCAGAAGAGCCTGAAAGCGAAGTGGCCGACGAGTGGTCCCATGTCAAATTTTTCCACTGTCTATTCTGCGTGCCCTTTTGCCCCAAAGATTTTTTGGCTGTTAAGGGGCAGTCCTCATCACTATCCTCTGGGTCTGACTCTAAGCTACTAGCTCCCTGCGACGTGCTTTTAATGTCATCCGACCATTCTGCTCCCTCCGAGACAGAAAAAAAACAATTGCTGGGCTCTTTCTCCACTTCACCCTTTTTTTTGTCCGATAGCAGCTTAACTGCTACAATCAGTTTGTTACTTTCTGGCACGGCTACCAAGGGCTGCCTTCTATTCTGATTCTCCTCTTCCTCTTCCTGAGCCGGGGCTGGTCCGACCATTTGCTTATCAATAGTCCCGTTCCCCTTGCTGTCATTCACCTACCGCCAGAACTACCCTTATCACCAGTACCAGAATCCTCTGTTATCACTACAGGATCCAATTGCTCAGGGGGGTAATGAAGCAATGCCTATTAGAGCGGGAGTGCTTTCATCCGATAATACTACACTGTTCTTTTCATTACCCTTATCTCCAGCGCTGTGGATCAGATTACTGTCCTCTGAGCTCACTCCATCTGGAAAATCCTGAATCTCCGCCCGGGTAATTGCCGGACTCACCTCCTTGTCGCGGATCCTGCCCCCAACTTTCCCGTAGCTATTCTCGACGCTGACAGCCACTGCAGCTGCTTCCACACCAGCAGGCAGTTCCTTCGTTCACTGTAGCAGCTACGCTACTGAGGGACCAGCCGGGCGGTTCTTGGCAGATACTCCGCATCTTCCTCTCCTGAGCGCCGGCCGGTCCGTCGAGAGCAGCTGGTGCGGGTGTCTGGGGGAAGTTTCCAAAGTTGCCGGGTCCAACGCGGTCTCGCCACAACCCTTACAAGCGGCTGCTGCTGCTGCCTTAGACGCCACTGCACATGTCGGCACTTTTGGGGCCAATCCCCAGACCTCCTCTCGCAAGCCGCTGAAGCAGCAGGTAATCTTAGATGTACTGTAGTGTAGTTCCTATATTCCCAATAAGCTCTGCACATTGGAATAATATATCCTATAGAATTGACGTAGGACTTATGTCGACTAGGTCTCTAACGAATATACTAAACTTAATGGTGAGTGCCAGCTAGCTCAGAGGTCACTAGAAACTTTCTCGAATAAACAAGAAGGGATTAGTTTCTGACAAACGCATAAACATGACAACTTTGTTTCCCCAAAATAAAACTGATCTTCAGAGTCGTGGAAACAATAGATAGATATTTCACTCAGTCAATCGTGCATGCTTCGTTTCACCAGAGGTGCAGAGAAATAGAGAGACAGGCATTTTCAATAAAAAGTATTAATTGAACAGTCTTCTTTCTCATGCAGAAGAAATGAACTGCTACAATAGTAATACTGGTTGCAAAGTAAAATGCGTACAGCAAGAAGAGTGTTATAAAATAATACTGTAAAAGCATGGTATGGTTTCTAAGCCATAAAATACATACATAAATAAATAAAGACTAAAAGTACTCAACTGGTGCTTCTAAAATACGCCTACCCCAATGTACCTATCCTAAGTCTAGTACGAGGGAAGAAGTAAGTGAGGTGTAGCATAGGTTTAGGATTCTTTGCCAAGAATCCATCCAAGATTTCTCTTAGGGTCTAATCAGCTCTGCACCTTGGTTAAGAATGAAGGAGGTCTGGTATCTCTCTGTCTTAGGACTCGATTTCTCAACAACCCGTAAGGGTAGCTTGGAAACACTGGAGCTGGATTTCTCGGCAAGAGAAAAGACAGCGTCTCTCTCATTGCGTCTGCTGGAGGGTTGGCTTCCTTCGGCACTTGCTGGAGTGTGATATGCATCGGGCAAGTAGATAGTCAAACTGCTCCAAACCACAGTGTGTTTGCTAGGGCAAGTGTGGGCATATTTATACCTTGAAGGTGCCGAGTTTGACGTAAGGTTGGACATAATAACGTCATCAAAGAGTCTCAGTTCTTTGAAAACTCCATGAGTTCTTGGACAAATCAATATTCAAGTCCCTGGCTGCTGAAGGCATGTTTTCCAAGAAATCGTTGTGAATTTTCGCAGCTAGTGGAAGTAGCTATGCCGTATTTGGACTACATGAGCTATGTCTAAATATGGTTATGATTTCTATGCCTATATAAGGAGTTATACCTACATAAGGGCATGAATCAGGAAAATTACACTAGGGTCATAAAGTGCTATACAACATTACCGCCTAATTATTTGCGGTGCCGCTCCGGCTCGATGTGTCCACAAGAATTTACAGCAATACAGCATCAGAGGCAGGGGGGGGATGGGGTCCTGAGAGACCTAATGGATCAGTTTTTTCACCCTTAAACGGGTCTCATACATATTAAAAACACCACAGCCAGCCGCTGTCGACCTCCTAAGCGGCCGCCATCTTGCCCCAAAGTGATCAATCAGGGCACTATGCAAAACCTTTCATCAGAGATAAAAGCAAAATAGTACCTGGACTCCCTGGACAAATAAAACTGGGTTTGCTGCTTCTCACTGTGGAGGGGGGGGAGAAGGGATGGAATCTGCTCACTGGTGTATATAAAGAATTGCGGGGGGAGGTTATGGGATAGGAGGTGGAGCTAAGAGTTGGTATTGCAGAATTGGAGTGGTTTGACAATTCTTTCGTTTCGAGGTAGTTATAGGGGTCTATTATAACCTAGTCAATGTTATGTTAGAAAGAAGCCACTCTCCACTAGTACAGCCCACATCACATGCACAGACTATGGTCTGAGCGTCCCTATTGGGTGAAGGGGGGAATTGAGCTAGGGGAGGGTGTGGGGTGGAGGGGAAGGGGGGGTGGTGGGTTGTGCTTCACTTGGAAGGGAGGGATAAAAAGCGGGGGAAAGGAAATCACCTGGTGCTATGTTGTATTTGTTTGGTTTATTGTATTGTTTGGAAATCATTGGTTTCGACTGAGACAATGGTCAGATGTTATTTTACTAGAGAGCAATGGAGAAGCTCAAGATCTGCTCAATTAATATAGGGGGCTTGAATAATTGGAGTAAGAGACAAAGACTGTGGCATTTTGCTAGGTCAAATCAGTAGACATGATTTGCTTACAGGAGACTCATTTACCCTGGGCTAAAAAGCATTTGTTAAGTATTTGTTGGTATGCTCCACACAGATGTCTACTGTTAGAGGGGTGGCAATACTGGCTAACTCCAGTTTGGGTGGTGCTAAACGCTGCCTGTAATGTAAATTATGTTGCCTGGAAGCCCAAGGTATTTAGAGCCTTGTGCTCCTTAATTAAATCACATAGCATGTTGGATGTGTGGCGGTCTAAATAACCTGATAATCCATGGTTCACCTATTTTTCATGCCCCTTTAGGAAATATACTAAGCTGGATTACTTTCCCATTTCTTCTATGGAGGCGCGGAGAGTAGGTATTAAAAAATATTACCAAAAGTGATCTCCGACGAAAGCCCACTAATTTTACTATATGAAATTGATAAGGTTACTAAATCTCGTTCCAGATGGACTTTTGAGAGGTGATTGCTAGTAGATCCCAAATTCGTAGAACATCTAAAGAATTGGTGTTAGAATTGGGGGTCTCTAGTTGGCACAGGTAGGTACTTGTGACAAATAGGGACCCTCTCCTCTAATCAGAGTTAGGGGGGCACACTCCAAGAATAACCCCTGCTCACCCCCTTGGTAGCTTGGCACGAGCAGACAGGCTTATCTCAGAGCTGTAGTGTGTAAAGCATTTGTGAACACATACAGTAATCAAGTGACAACACTATAAATGGACACCACACAGGTTGTATAGTTATAAAAATAAGTACATTTTATATAGAGTTACTACAAGACCATAAACAACAAAAATAATCCACAAGACTATTATAATTCAAGAGTTCTGGTTAAAAAGGCTTAAGTCACGGTTCTGTGCAAGTCGATAGCCCTGTCCTGCTACAGAGTTGCTGAAATAACACAGAGTCTAACAAATCCAGTGGACCACGTTGATACGGGCCCACTCAAAGGTCGACAGACTCGGTCACAGTACCTTTTACTTGATGCGGCTGGCACGGATGTGCAAGCCAGTTACGCTGTTCGTCACGGTGCAGGAAGGAAGCAATGCAGGTCGTGTTGTCCCTCGATGCGGTGTAGGCAATGGCCCATTGACAGAGTCAGTGGCTCCGAGGCGTGCGTTGCAGGGCAAGACGTTATTCGATGAGGTGCTTGCAGCTTGCGGTGCTGCGACAGAGCCGGAGTTCAGGAGCTGGCGTCGATCAGTCCGGACAGCGGTGCGAGTCGGGCGGTGCATCGCGAAGCGTGCGAGGCGGTGCCCAACTCCGATGCGTCCACAGGACTGGAAGTCAGCCGCAGTGACCACGTCGGTCAGACCAGTACGAGTCGGTGTAGCGAGGAGTTGCACATTCCGGTATCCACCAGTCGCGGTGCAGGCAACGGCTCGGTGACGGCGTCAGGACGGAGTCGATGAGCTCTGCGCTTGCGTTGTTCGAGGCAGACATTGTTCGATGCGGTGCCTACAGGACACCGGGCCGGTCGTGAGAGTCGGTCACAGCTCCCTGCCTCTGTAGCCACTGAAACAACGTTTCCAGCAGCGATCCATGAAGGCTGTTGAAGTCTACTGGTCCTGAGACTTCGGTCAGGGGGCAAACTCTCTTCCAAGCCTTGGAGATCCTTCACAAGTTGAAAGTAAAGTACACAAAGTTCTTTCTCCTTTCTTTGGCAGTCAGGCAACCACTGCAGGCCAATCCCCCAAGCAGCACTTCAGCTTGGGAATAGTCTCTCCTCAGTTTCTTCAGGTTCCTCTCCTCAGCAAAGGTTCCTTCTTGTAGTCCAAAAGTGATCTAATTTCTGGGGATCAGGGTCCCAATATTTATAACCCAAAATCCTTTGTTCTCTGAGGGGAGAGGGTCCTGTGCCCAGTCAAAACCAGTTCTGAAGCACTCTGTTTACCAGACTTCTCCTTTCCTTTCAAAGTCCAGGGCAAGAACTTCAGACACCCCACAGGCGGTGGAGCCAGCATTGTGGGAGGCAAGTACAGCCCTGGAGCACTTTGTTGACAGTTTTCCTTCTCTTCTTTCAGTGTGCAGGGCAGAGAAATCAGCCGCACCCTAGGAGGTGGAGCCAGCATTGTGGAAGGCAGGCACAGCCCTATTCAAGGTTTAGGTGCAACTCCTCCCTCCCATCTAGATGCAGATCTCTCTATTCACCACTGGGCTGACTCATCCTGTCTCTTGGAATTCCCAAGCCCTGTCACTCACAAAACCAGACAAAGGAATACACACCCTAGCAGAGGCAGGCTTTGGATAGTTAGACAAGCAAATACCTACTTTCTAAAAGTGTTATTTGCAAAGACAGAATGTTAAAATCCACTTTACTAAAAGATGTATTTTATCCAGGCATACTAAACTCAAATTTCTACCATGTTCTCTGAGTCAGTTAGGATTATAAAATGTGATAATTCTACAGCCCATTCTGGCCTATGGAGATCAGGTAGCCTTGCAATAGTGAAAAGCGAAAATGGATGTAATTCACTATTAGGACATGCCACACACGCCAGGGCTTGTCCTACCTTATACTTACAATGCACCCTGCACTTGGGCCTCTAATAGGACAGATTTGGGGTGGAAGTAGTGTCCTATGCAGACGACACGCAATTGGTTGTGACTTTGTCACAGCCAAAGGAGCAGTGTGCCATCAACGTCTCCACGTGTATGCAGGAACTTGCCGTATGGATGGCAAACAACTGTCTTAAGCTGAATGGAACTAAGACAGAGGTGCTGATAGTGGGCAGGGCTCCTTCAGTATGGACTTCAGCATGGTGGCCTTCCATGCTGGGCCCCACTCCCAGTAATCTGGTCAAGAATCTGGGGATCTGGCTGGAGAATAAAATCTCGCTCGAGCACCAGACCAAACAAGTGGCAGGCCACTGATTTGGAATACTGAGGGTCCTCAGGAAAACACTAGACCTCCTGCCACTACCGGCCAGGAAAACCATGGTCCATGCCCTAATCACCTCCAGACTGGATTATGGTAATGTTCTGTATTTGGGAGCCTGTGCAAAGTGCACACAGAGGCTGCAACGCTTTCAAAATGCGGCTGCCCACCTGATCCTGAGGATACCCAGGAGAGCTTCTGCTAAGAAAGCGCTCAAAACACTGCACTGGCTACCAATCAGGGAACGTGTGATATTTAAGGCCCTCTGTGTGGGTCACCGAATCCTTCAGGGGAAGGGCCCCAGGTACCTGATCAACTTGCTCAACCCATACCATCCTACCCGACAGTTACCGTCAAGCGGGACAGGGCAAGTCCAGGTCCCAAAATTCAACAGAGTGAGAATGGGAGGCCGCTCCTTTAGAGTCATGACCGCCACACAGTGGAATTTACTGCCTCAGAGGCTCCGTTTGGAGTCATCAGAGGCGGTTTTCCGTAAAGAGTTGAAAACCTTCCTGTTCTCCAAAGATTAGCATTGTGATTGCGGGCTGCCCAGAACAAAAGATCATCAGTAAATAGTCATTTTGGTACTTCTCAGGGCGGGGACACACTAGCTAGTGTAACTAGGTGCTTTACAAGCTTTATAAAATAAATAAATAAAATATATTAGGGAGAGCCAATGTGCTCAAGATGACCATGCTCCCCAAATTACTGTATCTTTTTCGCTCTACCCGCTTAATGTGGGGGAGGGCATGTTAAATTCTATTGAGGCAGTTTTTATGAATTGTATCTGGCTGTATGGGAAAACTAGACGTTCTGTGAAATATCTGTCTCTGCCGCAGGATAAGGGAGGGCTGGCTGTCCCCAATATTAGATTTTATCTTGTGGCTTATCTTTTTAGTCAGATGGCAATACTATTAGATTGTGCCACAAATGTGTCTGACTGTCCGTTTGGGAATGTAAATCCCCCATCCATCTTTGAATTGGTTTTAGGTAGGGAAGCCGTGGGGTTCTTACTGCGCAAGACTGACAGACGCTATTATAATAAAAAGCTGTATAAAGTACTGGACAGCGTCTGGAGAGTCTGGAAAGTCATTCAGAAATCGCTGGCAATCCCGAAACCTAATTATTATACTCCCTTCTGGAATTCCTGTATCTTTCCACACCTTAGCAACGATATGTTGTGGAGATCGCGGGAGTATCAAGGAATTAGAAGATATGGGGAACTATTTGAAGGGAATAACTTGATGAGTTTTGATGATGTTCATCGGAAATTTGAAATCCCAGCCAATCAAGCCTTTAAATTCTTACAAATCTATCAAACATTATTGAGTATTAGGCCACGGATTACCCCAGGAGGTAAAATCAATATGCTAGAGTATGTGTTGGGAGGGGGTATTAAAATCAATATGATATATAAAGCAATAATTTCAACAATGCAAGTTGATTTAGATATGGTTGAGGCCTCTTGGATGTTGAAATTAGGGGATTCGGATGTGGACGTAGATAAGGCACTACAATTGGCTGGGAAACTGTTCCGCTCTACGAATTCGAGAGCTCAACACTACAAAACGGTGTTTAACTTATACTTTACACCAGCTAAGCTATTTGATTGGGGTAAGAGGGAAAACGATAAATGCCCAAGGTGTCACGAGGGGCCTGCTAATTTGGTGCATATGTTTTACAACTGTAATAAGTTATGTGAGATTCATGCTCATATCGAAAAAATTTGGGAGGGGCTGCTAGGTGTTAAGATCAACCTATCCCCTACCCCAATGATAAAAGGAACCAATTCTAACCTGAGTCTGAATAAGGAGGAGGAAGCTTTTGTTTTTATTTGTGTGGCGGTTCTCCTGATACTGTTGGCTGCAGGCTGGAAGGATACTACGGTCCCCTCCTTTCAGATGTGGCTTTCTAGACCATTGGGGATTCATAACATCGAATCCTCCCTCTAAACCCGGGGAGGCAGGAGAATGAGGGAGATGGGGCAGAACATCTGGGCCCCCCTCAAGGGATGGAGGGATTATTGTCTATAAATCGGCCCTTTGCTAACATATTATGTTTTTTTTAACTATTTGCTCCCTGACTTCCGATACCTGTGTAGTAACGCTGTGTATATATTTTTAAGCCTCCTAGTAGCAAAAGCCTGATTGTTTACATATTGACATATTGACTGATTCTTATTGTGATAATCAATTCGTGTATAATGTGTTTCTAAATGAGGTATTTATATATTGTATTGATTGTTGACTGCACCAGGTACCTAATAACAAAAAAAAAAAAACAGAAGTATTTCGTTATTGCTGCGGCTACCATCTTCAACAGCAATATTCCAATGAGAGTTACCACCTGGGAAACTGGTTTGCTTTGGCCATTGAGGAGGAAATTCATCACGTCAATGTATTTTCTTTTGCGGAAATACTGCATGATTTGTTTTTTGTTTCTTGTATTTGTATTTGGTAGATGTCTTTCTGTGTTTCTTTCATTCTCGTGGGCATTTAATGAAAAAAAAGAAAAGAAACATAATCCCCTAATTTTGTTCTTTTCTAAAGGAAATGCTTTTGGTTTGACAGTTTTGAGTCCATTAAGATAAGAGGACTTCAGGTGTGCCACACTTTTGTTACAAATGGAGAATTTGTACACTCTAGTTGTTTATTAGAATACTGTCGGAAAGCAAGGGGCTGAGCACAGACAATGGAAGGTAGAGAGATGGAGCAGGGGTGAAGGCAGCAAACTAATCTGGGCAGGTGGGAGGGGCAGTGATAGCACAAAAGACCATGGATGCATGACAAGCATGGAGGCAGAGGGAGGGGGCAAAGGGCATATAACTAACCATGTAGTATAGGCAAGAGAGACTGTGACAGCACAAAAAATGGAGACAAGGAGGTATGGGCAGTAGCAGCACTACCGACAATAGAGAGATGGGCTAGAGGCACGGCCATTGGAGGGCAGGAGATAGGTGGCAGAGGCAACAAACAGGCCAGGCAGCAAATGGTGTGGTAGCACAATAGGCCACATTGGGCAGCCGCCAGAATCGCAGTCGCAGCACAATGCACCATGAAGGACAAGGGGGAGGGGGCATGGGCACGCACATGCATAACAAAGGGCAGGAGGGAGAAAGCAAAGGCAGGAAATTGACCATGCTGGGAAGGCAAGAGAGTAGGAGTATGTCAACGGAAAATGAAGGGCAGAACGGAGGAGATCGGAGCACCAACTTTTACAGCGGAGGGCAAGAGGGATGGGGCAGGTACAGTGGCACAGGCTGGGACAATAAGCTGACCACAAGCACAGACCACAGAGTGTGAGGATAAACAGATCATTTAGGGCAAGCGGAGGGGGTGGCAACACAGCAGACCATGGAGGACAGAAGGGAGGGAGCAGTGACAACACAACTGACCTTGGAGGCAGCCGCGGTCGGTAGTAGGAGTTCCTGCAGGGTGGTGACGTGGGGAGGGGTGTAATATTGTGTGGATTTCGGAGTTTATCAGGTAAGTAAACATATAAATAAATAAAATGAATTTCGTTGCGCACACTGCATTGCATTTGGTGATGCAACGCACGCAACGAAATTCGTTTTATTTATTTATATGTTTACTTACCTGTTAAACTCCGTAATCCATACATTACTACCCCCACCCTAACCCCCCCCCCCTCCCCACGTCACCTCCCTGCAGGAACTCCTACCACCGACCGCGGCTGCTTGGAGGGCAGGAGGGAGGCTTTAGGGGCACGGACTTGGACAATGGATTTCATGTAGAAGGGGACAAGGGCAGCAAGCTGGCCACACAAGGCAGGCAGAATGGAAAATGTCAGCACAACAGACCATGCAGGGCAGGCAGGAATGGCAGTAACAGAGCAAAGGACTTTGGAGAACAGGAAAAAGGGAACATAGGCCTGCACATGGACACCAGAGTGCAGGTGGGAGAAGGAAGGGGCAGGAGCAACAAGCTAATCTTGCAGAGCAAGCAGGTGGAGCAGTTGAAGTTCAGTGCACCATTGAGGGCAAGATGGATGGGATAGGGGCAGGCACATGGACAAAAGGGAATATGGGAGGGGGTCTGATGCAGTGGCAGCAAGCTGTCCAGTAGGTCACGTGGGAGGGCTGATTGCAGTACAACAGACCACATTACCAGGCAGGATAAATAGTGGTAGCCCTATGTTGAAACTAGGTCCCTGACCACACACTAATAATCCAAAACCCATACAATTGTGGGTAATTATAAAACACAATCAGTATTTCTTGTTTTTCTTTATTTCTGCCTTCTTTTAGCCAGCCAGCATGTGTTTTGTCATGGTGGTATCAAACCACGACTTCTTCAGGGCTAAAAGACATAATAAATAACACCAATTCCTGTTGCAGTGTGCTTATATAGTACAGTCCGGCAGCACTAGTAACACATTGTGTTCTCCTATATCATGTTTCATAGTGCATGCATGTGGAAACCCATGCTGACATACATATATGATCATAAAGTCATTGTTGTTGAAACCATCCTATTTTTATAAGATTAGACATTTCTGTGGTATACATGCACTATTGCGAGACTCCATGCTGACATATTGAACAATTATACCAACATTACTGATTAACTATTTCGGTAATCTCACTGTACTGATGTGGATCGGATACGATATGGCACCAAATTCCATTTGTCATGTGTGATTTTACACACCAGTGTATCACCCCAATATCGTAACTCTGCTTATGTTAAGACATACCTTTAAAGATTCTCACTACCTGTTCTATCAATCCTGCAAATTTGATAAAAGTCACCTCATCTATTATGTATTAGGAGCCAAACATTGACTCATCCAAAAACATAGTGAGAGATTGCCTACTTTACCATCGGTTTTTCTTCCGTGCTGGTCCCTTGGTATGTTAATGAACTGTCCAATATTTTTATATATAGACAATGACAATGGATTATGAAATCTGTATTATCTATGAGTCCAACAATTCAACACAAATGCTATGGCCAAATCTTACCCGTCTCTGGCTAATTAGAGACGCTCTGGAATTGGATCCTTTAAGTTACCAAGTCTATGTCAAGACCCCTGTGTGTATCCAACAAGTCTCCTCCCTAATATGTTTCTTCCGCAAAGTGCGATCTGGTGAATAAACGGTAGCTCATTAATGCACATCCCTTCTAACATTATCTTGTCTATTCTGTTAGATCAAATTCACATTTAAATGTACCAGCATGCGAGAGCCTTATTCCTAGATCGAAGGAGTCTGGAAGGATGAAGTAAATTAGCTTTAAGGCTAAATAGCTTGGACCCTTTCCTGTCCGAACATTATGGGTAAGGCAACACATTTTAAAAACACTTCTCCTCTGGACTGGTAAACAGTGAAGTGGGCGGAGGCAGCTCTTTATGGAAGATTACAGATGAGAGGAGCTGTAGTATTCTTCATGGCTTGTAGTTTTGAAAGCAGTGTCTCCTTAGCTGAGGTCAATAGGGAGTTGCCTAAGTCTAAGTCTACCAACAAGGGCCTTAACTACTGTTTTCCGGGCTGTAAATGGAAGAAGTAGGAAGGTTCTTCTCAAAAACACATCGTTTGAAAACAAGAGCCTTGATAGATAAAACCTTATGTTTCAAAGAAAGGGGTTTGCCAAACCAGACTCCCAGATTCTTGCCCTTACGTTTCGGCGTAGGCCCTGTGTTGAGTTTCGGTAGGCAACCGATCAGGGGTTCATAACTGTTGAGCCTTGCTAAAGAGCATATTCTTGTTGTTCAGCGGGCGACCTTTCTCCATCAACCAGGTAGCAATTGCTGTCATTCCAGGTAAAAGTTTTTATTTTTGCTTTGGTCTGATCTTTATCAAAGGAGATTAAAAGCTGTGTATCGTCCGTGGACAATATTATTTCAAAGCAATGCTTTTGCGGTCTAGGCTAAAGGTACACAGGAGTGCGCCTGTACCAGCTCTTCATTGTGAATGGCTGTAGTATTTACACTGTGGAGGTGTAGGCCAAATATGTTAAAAACCCTAGAAATTCAAGAAAAATCCAAAGGAAAAATGAAATAAGTATTTTACCAGTCCAGGCAGAGTACTACAGTGTTGGATTGGTAAAGTACCTTCAAGCCAACCTGGAACCTGTAAGGGTATTGTCTTGACTTATACTGTCTGCTCACTTGGGTCTGGACAAAGCTGTACCTCTCTGATGAGCTCTAATTAGGATGAAACACGTGTCAGGTGTTGCTTTTATTAATTACAGGTTGGCTTGGATGTTATCTTACCAATGTAGTGATTGCCAGTGGCTGGGATTATTCCAAGCATTCCATCTATCACCTTGCTGTTGTTGCAGTTGATGTCCTAATTGCAATAAGTATACCCAGACGCGGGTCCCATGCTCACTATGCCTCTGGAATCAAGCTATATCTGGCTGATAAGCCTAGAATAAGGGCAAAATCGGTCCTCGACTGCATATTGTCCGGTTCAGGGTACACCTGGCCTGGCAGTTCGGGCTTGACTGTTCCACTTGAAGCACAGTTTAGGTTGATTTGCATATGGCTAGGTCCAAACTGAGGTGGCATGGCGGGAAGAAAATGATGGATTGAGATGCAGCCTGAGTGATTGCTAGTGCCTGAGATACATTCAAACATTCCATTCATCACCTACTTGTTGTTGCATTTGCCTCCCTAAGTGTGACGGGTATGCCCAGGCATGGGTCCTGTATGCACTGTGCCACTAAAATCAAGCTGTTCCTGGCTGATGAGCTCATAACGAGGGTGAAATGGATCCTGGGTTGCTTGTTTTCCAGTTCAGGAAGTGTCTTGCCTGTCAGTTTACATGGATCGATCAAATTGGAGCAGGATCAAGGATGATTTGCATATGGTTAGGTCCAAACTGAGGTTGCATGGTGGGAGGAAAATTATGGATTGGGATGCAGCCCGAGTGATTGCCAGTGACTAAGATTAATTTAAGCATTTCATTCATCACCTTGTTAATGTTGCAGTTGCCATCCTAAGTTTGATGGGTATGCCCAGATGTGGGTCCCTTACTCACTGTGCCAGTGGAATCAAGCTATTCCTGGCTGATGCGCTCAAAATGAGGGTGAATCCGATCCTGGGTTAATAGTTTTCAGTTAAGGGAGGACCTGGACTGGAAGCTTGGGGTGGACTGATCAAATCAGAGCAGAGTCAAGGCTGATTTGCATGTTACTGGGTCCGAATGATTGCCAGTGTCTGAGACTAATTCAAGCATTCCATCCATCAACCTTGTTGTTGTTGCAGTTTCCACCCTATGTGAGATTGGTATGCCCATATGTTGACTAAAAAACAACGTTTAATGTAATGTGCTGATGATCTTATGTTTTACATCACTCATGACATGTTAAATGACATATTTAAAAACATCACTGGTGACTTCTTAAAAGAGAATGTTGTCATAATGGCAGCGTTATAAGCTTAGTATTAGCACAGTGCCATCCAGAACAAGTTAAAAAGGAACAAAGCTTTTTGCAATTTTTACAGCTAAGTCTTTAAACATAGGATTTGCACAGTGACAACCATGGCAAGCTGAAACAGACAAAAGCCTTTTACCAGTCCAGGCACAGTATTATGCTTTGGATTGGTAAACTACCAGCCAAACCAACCTGAAAAGAACGCCTGAAAGGGTATTGTCTTGACTTATACTTGGTGCTCCCTTGTGTCTGGACAAAGCTGTACCTCTTTGATGATTTATAACTACAGCTAAACTAGTGTTAGGTGTTTTATTAATTCCAGGTTGGATTGGATGTTATTTTACCAATTTAGCGATTGCCAACGGCTGAGATTAATTGAAGCATTCCATCTACCATCTTGTTGTCGCAGTTGCCACCCTAATTTCGATGGGTATGAATTCCGAGATATACTGATCCCCCACTTGGCAGAAATGCTTGAAGAGGCATATGAAGAAGGTGCTCTGCCGGCTACACTAAACGAGGCACTCCTGATAGCACTTGTGAAACCGGGTAAAGACCCGTCTGAGTGTGACTAGTATAGGCCCTTATCTATGGCAAATATAGATGCTAAGATCTTAGCTAAAATAATTGTGAATAGAATACAGCTGCTCCTTTGCAATCTAGTACTGCCAGATCAGGCAGGCTTTATGCCAACACGATCTACCACTCATAATATACGCACCATCTTCTTCCTCTACCACCAGCTAGACCCGGAAGTGCCGGCAGCCGTGGCTCTTTTGGATGCCGCTAAGGGGTTTGATTTGGTAGAGTGAGACTTTATGTTTGTCACCCTCCGCAAGATGGGCTTTCCCGAACCCTTCTTAAAGTGTGTTGCCCTACTATATGCAGTGCCCAAGGCGCGGGTCAGGATAAACGGCTACACAACCAACCCCATAGAGATCACGCGAGGTACTAGACAGGGCTGCCCACTGTCACTGATGCTTTTTGCTATAATTTTAGAGCCGCTGGCCTGTAAATACGTCAGAAACACTCTGACACGGCCCTGCAATTTAGCCTCCGACCAATTGGAATAGCACTGTATGCGGATAATATGGTTCTATACACCAAATACCCGTCTAGGAATCTAAACCCACTCATTAGAGAATATGTAAGATACCAGCAATATGCTGGCCTCCGTATAAACTATGATAAGTCAGTTGTGATACCACTTATCATAGCCACATCGGAACCTGATTTGGACTTCCCTCTGAAGTGGCGAACGGACCCAGTTAAATACCTAGAAGTCTGGATTCACCGGGACCCAGAAATAGTCATTAGGGAGAACTACGGAAAGGCAATGCTGAGATTTGAAGAGCAGGTAGACAGATGGATAAAAATGCCATTTTCAATGGCAGATAGAATAGCCATACAGAAAATGATAATATTGCCTAGGTTCCTCTATCTGTTCTGGAATATACCTGTTGTAATGTACCTTTTACTTATTGCACTCTCCCTACAGTAGTTCTCTGCCTTGCTGCTCAGCTTGTGATGAGGTCATATACAATGTTGAGTGGGTTTGAATGTGAAGAGAGTCAGTTGGTGTGGATGGGCTGAGCAGCAAGGAGGCTGCTCCTGGTGGGGCACTTTAATGGATCAGAACATCTTCCTGTAACTAAGAACCTGTGATGTAACTAGAAGAATAAATATACTACCTGTAACTACAAGACATGACTGCACATCATTCTTCGTTTTAACACTGGCGACGATTTAAAGAACCTGCGTGCTACTGATATGGACTTTTGGAATTAGAAGATTATAGGAACTAAAGGAATTTCAAGTAAGTGTATTGCAACTCGTGGATTTGAAGAAACTAGGCACCCCAAATGAGCCACCAGTGACCCTGTCAGCGGTCGCCCACAACGCAAGGTGCCTGTTCTTTCCCAGTATTAGACTATTTAACTTGCTGTAATCAGATTGGGTGAGCTTTGCTGCTGTTTACTGCCTACAGTCTGGGGAGAAAATGTCAGCGTGAAACTGATTTGGATTATTGAAATTTTAAGCGAGCCCTCTACATTTAATGTAAAGGATCGGCAACTGGACAGCTAGAATTCCTGCTTGGGGAGACGCTTTGAAGAGAATGCTTTTCTCCTGTGCCACGAGCATGCAGTTTGTGGCGAGATTAATCTTATTTCAAGCCTCGCTTTAAATGAAGAATCGAGGTTGCAGCACTTGTGAGTAATCGGATTTACTTATAAACATTATTTGCCTGCCTGCCTGTATTTTTAGACTGTTACCGGCATTTCATTTGGATTTGGAGTGATTCTGACATTATTGTGCTTGGAACTGCGACTGGATAACAGCTTTCAGAGTCCTTTGTTAAAATATACAGAAAGGAAGAAAGTTGTGTGCGTTTAAAATTACTTTGACAGTTGGACTTGCGCTGGCTCACGCTGTCATTCTTTGAATTTGAAGCGACTGGACTCGCGCTGTTTCGCGTGGGCATTCTTCTCCCAACAACCTCAACACTCTATACACTGAAGATTTTCTTGTATTCCTTACGTATTTCGTCATCACGCCATGGAAGTGTACGTGACGGCCATTTTCTGACTATGACCATAACATTTCATTTTGGAAACAGCGATGATCAGGGACGTTATTTCATCTGAATGAACTGCCGATCGTTTTCACCATAGTGAAACTACAGTTTTAGGGTTTATGTTTTACTGACTAACATTCGATGTTTAGATACGACTCAACAGTGCCACCCAGTGGTTTTGTGGTACATTGACACTTAAGCAAGGAAGGGAAGTTGACACGGAGAATCTGAGATCTGAGATTCTTGGAGTTTTGCAAGTATTTTTTCGCCTTTTAATGCAATCTTTTCAAGCTACCACTGCATCGGAGTTTATTTTCCTATGCTACGCGCGACAGTTACATGCAGCTCATGAAAAAGGGTTTCTCTTTTTGTCAAAGTGTCGGGTGAGAGATCGCTCACCAAGTTTATGACATTATACATCAATTGATTTATACTGTGGGTTGCATAATGTTTTTTTTTAATGACTAATATGCTTAACATGTGATATTCTAGCATCTTACAGTGTTCCTTGAAATGTAGTTCTGTTATTAGGTGGTCCTCTGTCCCTATTATGTGTAATTTGGGGGGGGGGTTGTTGCTCTATTTTTGGGTGCATAGGATGGTTGTGTCATGTATTTCTGAGTTTTCCTGCGCTTGTGGGAACGTTTTGGTTTAGGTATAACTTGTATTACTTTGGGTTAAAATACCCATAACATGTTCAAGAGTATTTTGGGGTTTAAGGTTACCCTAGATTGTCATGGGTTTAAAGATACCCATAGTATGTTGTGTGAGTGTCATGACTGTGCGCATCTGTGCTAGTTTTCTGAAGTTGTTCTGAATTTTATGGATACCATGGATTGTCATAGGTTTAAGGATACCCATAGTTTGTTACGAGAGTGTCATGGGTTTAGAGATACCCGAAATATGTTTGTTGTGGGTCTAAAGAAACCCATAATATGTTTGCCTTGGGTTTAGAAATACCCAAAATTGTGTTTGCCTTGGGTTTAAAGAAACCCATCATATGTTTGCCTTGGGTTTAAAGAAAGTCATAATATGTTTGCCTTGGGTTTAGAGATACCCATAATATGTTTGCCTTGAGTTTAAAGAAACTCATAATATGTTTGCCTTGAGTTATAAATACTCATAATCTGAGTGTTTTGATTCCATTGGTTTGCACAATTCAGGGTTGTAGATCCCTGTTTTGCTGCAGTCTTGTGCCTTTGTTGTGGCGCAATGGGTACACCGTGTGGTGAGTTGTATTTGGAAACCGCAGTGTATAGTTTAAGAATGTATCTTCTTGTCTTGCATTCTTTGTTGTATATGCATCCTCTTTTTCTGTCAAAAAATGGGTTTTACCATCTCTATGCATTGTTGTGTATATGATCATAATCAGGGGGGAAGGATGTGTTGTATGTATTGTTATTAATGCATTCTTCTGTCCTAACATGTGTATTTTATCATCTTCAATTCTTTTGAATGTTTTCGATCATTATTAAGGCTAGATGTGTGTGGTGATTCTTTGTTATTTCATGCACCTTTCTTTACTCTCATTTGTATGTTTCACTACTTCCATGTATTTGACTGTTATGATCATCATAGCAATGGGGGGGTGATGTATCCTTTTGTTGTTACTGCATCCTCCTTTGCTCTAACATGTGTTTTATCACCTTCACACATTTTAAATGTTTTTCATTATTATAAAGGGGGAGATGTGTTGTAATGAACCTTTTACTTATTGCACTCTCCCTACAGTAGTTCTCTGCCTTGCTGCTCAGCTTGTGATGAGGTCATATAGAATGTTGAGTGGGTTTGTATGTGGAGAGAATCAGTTGGTGTGAATGGGCTGAGCAGCAAGGAGGCTGCTCCTCGTGGTGCACTTTAATGGATCAGAACATCTTCTTGTAACTAAGAACCTGTGATGTAACTAGAAGAATAAATATATTACCTGTAACTACAAGACATTCTTGCGCATCGTTCTTCGTTTTAACAATACCAATATGGCTAAACAAGGTTTTCTTCGATAAACTACGTTCAATCCTCCAGAGGTTGACATGGGCTGGTAAACAGGCACGGGTTGGTTGGAGAGTGCTTACACAACCATACCACCTGGGTGACTTCGGGGCCCCAGATTTCCACTTATACTTCCTTTGCGCTCACGCACAACACGCCCACTATTGGACGAAGCCACATGCGTTCATACCTCATATTGCAGTGGAAAAAGATAGTATCTCTCCTACCCCGCTGACAGCATTGTTAGCTGACCCAGTCGATATACGTCAAGGGACAGGATACACACAGCCAAGTGCACCTAGAGAGCATTGCATGTGCTAGCATATAGAGCACATAAACTACCGGTATACGCACGGGCACAGCCCACGTCGAGAAAGCCAAAGCTCACAGTGACTCAAGAAAAAAACACACAAGTGTTGCTATGGAGATGGGACTGACCTCTGAGGTTCCGTGACGGTTCCGTGACGATTTGAACCCGTGTTTTCAAGTTTGTCGGAAATACATAATATTGGTATCAGCGAACCGCAAATGATCCATTTAGCCTATCCTGGTGTTTTCGCCATGTTACGAGCAAGAGCACTCCTTTTATTGACATATTTCTGATCTACCCTCGGCATCCATCTTAGATCATGGCAGCCATTTTGTTTTTCTTGCCCTCACATACGCAATAACCTCTGATCACTTCATTTCGATTAAGGACACGTAGCCCTAACCGGAGATTCACCTCTTACATGACACGTGCACCTTAAACCAGATCACGCTGTAGCTGCATGACTCGACAAAGGCTGCCTCCTCTGCCCGAGGCCAGTCCTGCCAAACTGGTCTTCGTGTCCATTGTCCTGATCATGATTAGGCGGCCGAAGCCGGTAGCCTTGCCCATTTACAACCCACAAGCATCTCTTATCCCGCTTTCCTATCTTCCACACCTGGCTCCGTTCCTTTCTTTCTGAAACTTTATTAGGGGGAGGTAACGAACTTTACGATGAGGCGGTCCGGGTCCTGAATGCAATATTGACAGGGAATTGTGATGAACTAGTGGGAACCCCTCTTCGTAGATGTTTTGTATCAGATTTTATCAACGGTTCCTGTGCACGCCAAATATTTATTGTCTATGACACAAAGGTTTTGGGAATGTACCAACATGTAAAGAATTAGCCTGAAGGCCAAAAACTAGTATATAAGGAGCAACCCGCTTTGTACAATTTGAACAGGCTCCTAGTTACTGCCCGTGTGTAGTATCTGTGACTTCTGTGTCCCTGCAGTAATAAACCTTTGGTCTTTGACGCCACCATCGAGAAGCCCGTGTTTCTGTCCATTTGTGCACCAAGGCAGGTGGAACTCCGGGGTCTTTGGGTGTTGTTCCCTGACACCTCTGGACGGAACCAAAAAGTCCAGAACTCCAATTGGCGCCCAACGTGGGGCGACGTCATTCGGTACCAGTCCAAAAGCCTGAAGAGTTCGAGAAGCTTCGTGTGAAGATTCCTGAGGGAGGCGCCCCACTTCATCGATCCCGGCATATCGCAAAAGTGGCCCGAAGTTCTCTTCCACGAGGGTTCCCGTTCAGGACGGCTGCAGTGGGCCGTTGCCTTGACCGTCGCCCTGTCTTGGACCCGAGGTGCAGTCCTTAGTACGGCGAAACGTGACGGGTTTCTCCTTGGTGACGTCTTCAGTGACTCAGTTAAGTATTTAGTGATAGCTAGCTGGTTACTTTGTGAGGATTGTTAAAATCCTTGATTGGTTCTTGGTTTGGTTTGGTTCTTGGTAGGATTATCACAAGTTGTTCTGGTTAAGATAATCTATTTGGTTTAGTTTGGGTATCGATACAACAGTTCGTTTTGGTAGGCCTAAATTCTTGGTTGAAGTGCACATATCTGTTTTGTGTTTTGTTTGTTTTGTGTTCCGGACTGAAAAATGGTAAGTCGGAAAATGTTGTCTTGCTTTGGTTGCAACCGTGACTCACGATTGGAGGACTCTTGTCTGGTTCCTCCGATTGGGACTCCCCTATATGATTTATATTGTAAACATGGTGTGGGTCCTATATCTTATAATGAGGTATGGGTCCGTTACACTGCGAAGGATGGTGTCCTTAGTTGGCCACTGCATGGTAGTTTTGAACCCGAGATTCTCGACAACTTAGAAGCGAAATTGTTTAGGAAGAAAGCCCGGCCGGCAATGTTTGATTCTTTCCGTTACTGGCGAAAAGAATCCAAACAGAGAGAAATTAAAAGGTTGAAGAAAGAGCAGAAAGAACAAGAAGAGTTGACTCTAGAGCAAGCGGCTAAGCAGTTGCAGGCTAACGAGTGTGAGAAGGCCATAGATGTAGCCATTAGAGAGCATAACTTAGCGATTGACAAGTGCTATCCTGCCTTGCCATCGAAAATGGCTAAGATACTGGAGGATTCCGAAAACGATCCTCTGTTATCTTATCTGTTACGGTCACCTCCACCGTATGCACAAGGTGCTGCGGCTCCACTTGTCCCGAATGTTCAATTGCCGGTTGCTGGACAACCTGGTGTTCCTGCTCCTGTCCCTCAGAATCAAGTTCCCGTACCTCCTGTGATGAATGTGAATGTTCCTACAGCTCCTCCTCTTCCTGCACTGCCAGCCTCTATACCTACATCTGTACCTACTGTCCCACAAACTATTTTTCTCGATACTCCTACTGTTCCGTTATCTATTCCTACCTCTACTGCGTTCTCTACGTCTGCGAGTGTGCTAACTCCACTTTCTGTTCGTCGAAGAATCACTGATTCTGTTACTAATATGCTGTCCCCTTTATATAAAACTTTAATTAAGACTCCTACTCCTGATTCTGTTCAGAGACGTAGTCAGCTTCCAAGTACTGAGGAACGGGGAATTTTAGATTCCACGGCTCTCAGATGGATTTCGAAGAGTAGAAGATATAGTACGAGAGATGTGCTAGACACATTTATGCAGTGGGGGGAACCAACACAACGGTATGTCTTTGATGAGATGTGCTCGTTGTTACGTGAAGAAATAGAAGAAGATGATGTTGAATCAGATTTGGAAGATTTAATTAAAGTTCAGAAAGAGTTTGCTGCTGGAATGATAGTGGGTGAGAATATAAAGGAAGCGATGGAACTTATTTTAAGTTTTAGGAATGATCCATCTCTTCGTTCACCGAGAGACTTAGAAAAAGGTAAAATGAAGCTGAGTCGCCAATATCCTATGAGGGAAGTTCCTCCAATCTGGCGCGAAGCAGTAGCACGTGATGATAATGCTGGTATTGCAGCTGCTCCAGCACAGTTCCAAAGAGTGTGGATACACATTCCATGGAAGCGAGCTGAAGTGCTAGCGGTGAAACAGGCTTTGCCAGATCCACGTAAGAATCCTGCTGGATATTACAAGGAATTAACACAAACAGTTGAGGCTTGTATAATGAACTTAGCCGATATTGATATGTTATTTGGCAATGTAGTTCCGCAACCAGTGTGGGCTAAAATTCGTAGAGAGGATCATCAAGCTGCCTTAGGTGGTGATTGGGCAGCTATCACTGCAGCAGATGGTCAGCAAATAGGTGGTGCAAAACCCGAACCCCTAATTGCTAATCTTCCAGGTAGAATAATTGATCTAATGAAAACTCTGATGCCAGCATTGCGTGTAAATTGGGACAAGCTGTCAGCATGCAGGCAGAAGAAAGACGAAAGTGTCTCCGACTTCTTCACGAGGTTTGAAGAGACTTTTGTAGATCATAGTGGTCAGGACATGAGTACAGAAGGAGGACAAAGACTGTTTGTCGATAAATTTGTGCATAATTTGTTACCTGAATTATGCAATAAATTAAAAGACTCAGAAAGTGCGTGGGCTGTATCCACAACAGCGCAAATACTTGCGACTGCACAGTACTACGAAAATAGGGATAAAGAGGAAAAGGAAAAATCAGAGAAGAAAACGAAAGATTTAAAAACTAAAGTTCTTTTGCAGCAGGCGTATCCGCCTCGCATGAATCAATCTAATACGCAGCAAGGTTCGTACCAAAGGACAGATTATAGCTCATCAAGACCTCAATATCAGTGGAATCAGTGTGCGTACTGTAAGAAAGAGGGTCACTATAAAAATGAATGTCCGATCTTAGCGCAAAATAATGCAGCAGCAGCTCAGAGAGGTCGTGGTGGTTTTGTGCAGCATTCTAGAGGTCGAGGACGAGGTGCTATGCCTCCACAAACGAATGATCGTCCCTCCAATCACTTTGATCAACGAAATGGACAGTCTACTCAGCAGAATAGATCT
Organism: Lissotriton vulgaris; assembly: GCF_964263255.1. Lineage (NCBI taxonomy): Eukaryota > Metazoa > Chordata > Amphibia > Caudata > Salamandridae > Lissotriton > Lissotriton vulgaris. The sequence continues at coordinate 755,576 of NW_028241521.1, forward strand.
CAGCAATATCTTGTTGAGGACTATAATGAAATAGATGAGGGTTTTCAGCAAAATGGGTACTAGGACAGCCATGGACAGAGAGAGGGAGTAGTATCAGTTCCAGTGGATCAGAGTGGGCCTTATGTCGCAGTAGCAACATCAGGTGTAGTCGAACCGTTTCTGTTGGATACTGGTGCCGCAAAAAGTTCTATCATTCATGCGAAACTCCCTGGCGCACCTTTGTCCGGCTCAACAAATGTTTCCGTAGGTTTTTCAGGCGCCCCTGTTTACAACCCGATATCTGGTCCTTTGTCTATTTCTGTTGGACCGTGTCAATTGAAAGCACCCCTGATTTTGACGACAGGTTGTAATGAAAATCTGCTTGGTTTAGATTTATTAAAACGACTATATGCGACATTGTACTGTTCTCCGGAAGGAGTACAACTCACGTTGGGTAAAAATATCACCTCTCCGATGTACTTGTCAATGGACGCACTCCCGCCAGAGCTACGCTCACTCCCTGATTCTCTTTGGGCGACTGGTCCTAATGATGTAGGCCTTTTAGAAATTCCACCTTATGTGGTAACTTTGAAAACAAATGTAAAATTTCCAAGAATTCCCCAATATAAAATATCTAGTGAAGGAGAGCGTGCACTTTTATTGATTGTGCAAGATTTGATTAAGAAAGGTGTGGTTGAAGAAACTAGAGGAAATGTCTGTAACAGTCCTGTATTGCTGATTCTGAAACGAACTGATCCTACAAAACCTCCAGTGTACAGGTTTGTCATAGACCTTAGAGAAGTTAATAAGATTGTGGTTCCGCAGTTTCCTGTGGTTCCGGACATTACTGCCTTGCTAACATTGATTCCTGCTACAGCCACATGGTTCTCAGTTATTGACTTAAAGAATGCCTTTTTCAGCATTCCGATAGCCGAAGAAAGTAGAGATATTTTCGGCTTCTGTCTAGGAGGTCGCAGTTTCAGATTTAAACGCGCTCCACAAGGCTATTGTGAGAGTCCATCCATTTATAGTCAAGCATTAAAAAGCCAGTTAGATTCTTTTGTCCTTCCTCCAGGTTCTGCCCTAGTACAGTACGTAGACGATCTTCTAGTGGCTGCCGATGACAAGGAAACTTGCAAAGCAGCTACAATTTCCTTATTGCATCATTTGTCCAATTTGAATCACAAGGTGTCACCTTCAAAAATGCAGTACTGCTGCCAAGAAGTGACCTACCTAGGTCATCTCTTGTCAAAGGAGGGAAGGAAGTTGACCCCAGAAAGAATAAAAGCAATTACGCAGATGAGTGTTCCACGCACACAGAGAGAAGTACGTGCCTTTCTAGGTATTACCTCTTACTGTAGGCAGTGGATTCCAAATTTTTCTCTTTTAGCGAAACCATTGGTAGCCTTGACTGGGAAGAATGTTCCGAGTCTGGTGCCATGGTCTGATGAATGTCAAGAAAGTTTTACTGAATTACGAAAAGCATTGTGTTCAGCTCCTGTATTGGGTACACCTGATTACAGTAAGCCATTCATGCTCTACGTTCACGAGAGAGAAGGTTGCGCGTTGAGTGTTCTGACACAGAAGTTTGGTGATAAACAACGCCCTTGTGCGTATTTTTCATCAACATTAGATCCGGTAGCCAGAGCGTTGCCTAGTTGTTTGAGAGCTACAGCGGCAGCTGCGGCTTCCATTCGACAATCTGCTGGTTTGGTGATGAACAACATGCTAGTGGTCATGGTTCCTCATGCAGTGGATACACTCATGAACCGAACGAAGACACAACACCTTACTAGTGCGAGATTATCTGGTTACGAGCTGACATTACTAGCGAGTCATATTCAGATCAAAAGATGTAATGTATTGAATCCAGCAACACTGTTGCCGACTGATCAAGAGTCGAGTGATTTCGAGCCACATGATTGCTGTTTCAAAACGGAGGAAGAGACAAAAGGACGCATTGATTTGAAGGATACTCCGTTACCCGATCCGGATGGTACGCTGTATGTGGATGGGTCATGTTTTAAATTGGAGAATGGTGATGTGACCGCTGCTTACGCAGTAACGACTTTGAAGACGATTGTGGAGACTGCAAGAGTGAGTCAGAATTCTGCCCAAGCTGCAGAATTAATAGCTCTAACGAGAGCATGTGTTTTAGCTGAGGGAAAGAGAGTGAATGTGTTTACAGATAGTCAGTACGCATTTGGCGTGGCCCATAGTTTTGGCCGGTTGTGGAGAGAAAGAGGTTTCATTACGTCCCATGGGACTATGATCCAACATGGTCAGCTAGTTAATGACTTGTTGGAATCTCTAACCTTGCCGACTGAAGTTGCGATTGTGAAGTGCAGTGCTCATAAAGCAATCACGGATGATGTTGGTCGTGGGAATGCTTTTGCGGATGAAATTGCTAAACAGACAGCTAGAGACACGATGAGCAGAATGTATGTTGCTACGTCTGCAAGATGGATTGCTGAGTCTGGAATGTGTGAAGATACTATGGAAAGTGTGAAAGAGATTCAGAAAGAAGCAACTGAGGAAGAGAAACGTGTATGGAGAGAAAGTACAGGCAAGTTGGACTCGAATGGATGTTGGATTGATTTGACAGAACAGCAGCGTTGGATGTTGCCCGATGCGTATGTGCTTGCAGTAGTGACGATGGCGCATGGAGTAGCACATATAAGTTCTAAAGGGATCTGTAAGATGTTGGCTCCGGTCTGGAAGAATGAGGGAATCAGTAAGTGTGCAGAGAGAGTGGTGAAAAATTGCATGGTGTGCTTGATGCATAATCCTGGCAAGGGAACTCCAACTCCAGCTGGTCATTTCGCTCCTCCTTCCTGCCCCTTTGAAGTGATTCAGTTAGACTTCATTCACATGGAGCGCTGCAATAATTTGAAGTATGTCCTGGTGGTAGTTTGTGCTTTTTCCAGGTGGATAGAAGCATATCCACTAAAGGACAACACTGCCCTATCGACTGCCAAAATTCTTCTCAAGGAATTTTTCCCTAGATATGGAATGCCACGGATTGTATGGTCAGATAACGGAAGTGAGTTTATAGGGAAAGTTATGCAGAGTGTGTGTGCCGGCCTAGGGCTGAAACAGAAATTTCACAGTGCAAACCATCCCCAGTCTGCTGGTTTAGTGGAGGGTTACAATGGCACCCTCAAGCTGAAAATAGCTAAAATACAAGCATCCACAGGTTTAGCCTGGCCAGACGCACTTCCTTTGGCCTTGTTATCAACGAGAGCAACGGTACATTCTAGAATAGGGCTTAGTCCGTATGAAATAGTCTTTGGTCGCCCGGCAAATATCTGGGGTGTGCCAAGGCCTAAAGAATTTTGTTCCATAGAATACCCTATGTTGATAGACTACCTTTACGACTTGACTGCTAAATTGAGTCTTATTCATCAACAGGTTTTCGATGCTTTGCCAAAACCTCCGGAGAGTCCAGGGCATCAGCTGAAACCGGGAGACCTGGTCGTCATCAAGAACTTCGCGAGGACGAAGAACCTTCAACCGAGATTTGTGGGGCCCTTCCAAATCTTGCTGGCAACGAGGACAGCAGTTCGTGTAGCTGGCCGCAAGCACTGGGTACACGCATCACATGTAAAGCGTGTACCCCTGCCACTTCCTTACGACGACTGGGTAAAGAAGGGAATTGGTGCCTCCGAATCTGAAAACACACCGAAGTTTATCCCTTTCAGCGATGCCGAATTGATTACTGACACTCCAAAATCTAACTCTCCTCCTGAAAAGACTCCTTTGAACACTGAACATTTGTCTCCAGCATCAGAAGAAACTTTGCCATCTGCGAACTTAAACACTGCAACAGCTGCTAGTGATACACTATTTTCCGATCAGACAGTACCAGCGAAACAGAGATATAACTTAAGAAGCCGTAAAATGGACAAATAAAGCAGGCAACTGCATATTGTGATTTTGATATATTGAACTTTTGCCTTCTGCCAGGAAGTTTGCTATTGTTTATTGTTTTTAAAATTGCCTTGCCGTCTGGGTAGCCGTAGGGTCGTGGCTGTGTGCCTAGTTTGAATCTGCAGGGGTCTGACACAAGGTCGATCTTTCTGTTGGTTCTGGGAACTCCCAGGGCTGATAGAGGCATTTTCATCTACGTACACATCATCAGTGGTCGCGAGCGGATTGTAGAAGATGGAGCTTCCTGCGCTGCAACGAGAAAATGTGATTTATGTTCGCAGAAACAGACTTCATAGAATTCTTCATAGCAAATGCTTTTTGATGCAATGTGCCATTACATTCTTGACTATTTTCGCAACATTGGTGGGTGGAATCGTCTTTAGTATAAATTTGATTTTTGTGCCAGTTACTACAGTACCTCCCCTTGATCCTGCTACTTCTACTGTTTCTTCTATACACTCTTTTCACTCGTTTCCTGAACATGAGCAAGCTCGACGCTCAGAATTCACCAACAACACTTTTGTACAGCTCTTGCACCAACACCAACTGGTAGTTAACACTACAAACTGCTGGGTGTGTGGCTTGATACCCCACACTATGGATAAAGGTATTCCCTATCTGGTTTTGCCTTACAGCTATAATGGATCATTTCAGGCCTTCCAAACCATCTTTGCTTATGCCCTTGAAACCTATCCTCCACGTCCACCGCGTTCCACTAAATATAACTCTGCCAACAAAGCCTTAGTCCAGGGAATTATTGACATGGTCAAGGACGTCAATAATACTCTATCATACCCTAGAGACGAATTGCGAGTATATTTAAGTTGGAATACTTCAGAGTATCGCCTTAGTTTAGGAGAAAGCAAGCGTAAAAGCTCAACTCCAATCTGGGTCGTACCTCACCGAGGTCAGGTCTGTTTGCAAGGTAATGGGAGAAATCCGAGAGCTCAGCTAGGGAGGAGTGAGTGCGTAGAGACTTATGTGTTTCCGGCTAACTCTTCCCCTGCCTTTCTCACTGCTAGGGGTACCTACTTCATTTGTCGAGACAGAGCTTATACATGGTTGCCTGCCGACTTTTCAGGATCATGTTATATTGCTCGATTGTTGCCTCCGACATACACTGCTTCATCTGATTACCACAGAACCAGAGTAGCGAGAGGTGTCTTCAGCAAGGAAGATACCGCTGGTCAGGAAGCTGGAGACTTCTTCAAAGGCTTCCTTCCGTTCTGGGGGCCTATGGCCAATAGTAGAAACATACGTCAGCTAACACGGGTAGTTGAATCTACTATTACCGAAACTGTTGGTGCCCTTAGCAATTTGACAGCTGAGCTTCAGGCGGATAGACTCATGACGTTGCAGAACCGTATGGTTCTAGACGTTATACTTGCAGATCGAGGTGGGGTATGCAGAATGATCCAATCGAGCTGCTGTGTCTTTATTCCTAATAATGCTCCAACAGTCTATGAGGCGATCTCTAAGCTACACAAGATTTCCGACTCTATACATATAGACAAGGGAAACTGGTCCTTCATGGAGTGGCTTTGGACTCTGATATCAGCGTGGGGATGGAAGGTTCTAATGGTCATTGGTGTCATCTTAGTATTCCTATTCTCATGCTGCCTGATTATCCAGTGTGGTCCTGCTCTGTGTAGTCTTTGTGCTGCAACTTGTCTCAGAAAACCACCTGCGTTTGGAGAAAAGGCACGAGAAAGGATGATGATACAACAGCATGTCACTGACCTGATGAGCATAGAACTGGATTCTGACATAGACTGAGTAATTGCCTATGTAAGGGCAAAAGGAGGGTCTGAGGTTCCGTGACGGTTCCGTGACGATTTGAACCCGTGTTTTCAAGTTTGTCGGAAATACATAATATTGGTATCAGCGAACCGCAAATGATCCATTTAGCCTATCCTGGTGTTTTCGCCATGTTACGAGCAAGAGCACTCCTTTTATTGACATATTTCTGATCTACCCTCGGCATCCATCTTAGATCATGGCAGCCATTTTGTTTTTCTTGCCCTCACATACGCAATAACCTCTGATCACTTCATTTCGATTAAGGACACGTAGCCCTAACCGGAGATTCACCTCTTACATGACACGTGCACCTTAAACCAGATCACGCTGTAGCTGCATGACTCGACAAAGGCTGCCTCCTCTGCCCGAGGCCAGTCCTGCCAAACTGGTCTTCGTGTCCATTGTCCTGATCATGATTAGGCGGCCGAAGCCGGTAGCCTTGCCCATTTACAACCCACAAGCATCTCTTATCCCGCTTTCCTATCTTCCACACCTGGCTCCGTTCCTTTCTTTCTGAAACTTTATTAGGGGGAGGTAACGAACTTTACGATGAGGCGGTCCGGGTCCTGAATGCAATATTGACAGGGAATTGTGATGAACTAGTGGGAACCCCTCTTCGTAGATGTTTTGTATCAGATTTTATCAACGGTTCCTGTGCATGCCAAATATTTATTGTCTATGACACAAAGGTTTTGGGAATGTACCAACATGTAAAGAATTAGCCTGAAGGCCAAAAACTAGTATATAAGGAGCAACCCGCTTTGTACAATTTGAACAGGCTCCTAGTTACTGCCCGTGTGTAGTATCTGTGACTTCTGTGTCCCTGCAGTAATAAACCTTTGGTCTTTGACGCCACCATCGAGAAGCCCGTGTTTCTGTCCATTTGTGCACCAAGGCAGGTGGAACTCCGGGGTCTTTGGGTGTTGTTCCCTGACACCTCTGGACGGAACCAAAAAGTCCAGAACTCCACCTCTATGGGACAAATGTTCCCTCAAAATACATTCATTAATTGGACGGACCCCTCACTATGTGCACATTAACTCCCTTTGAAAAAATGTGCATATTTACGTTTGCACACAGCAATCAGGTCACTATACACTACCTTTCCAGCCGAACCCGAGCAACTAAACACATTGCAAATATTGCTGACGGCCCCTAATCGGAAAAACTTGGTAAGGCGATTATACAACGCAGCCCAAGAAGAGCAGGTTGAGAAACCTACAGCAGGGTTAGACAGGTGGGAAAGGACACTGGGCGAGCCAGTGGATAAACAAGACTGGCAATACAGCTGTACACAACTCACGCTCCTCACATCTAACTGCAACTTACGTATCATACATTTCAAATTCATCTATCAGATATACTACACGCCAGCTAAATACACAGATTAGGCATCAGAGAGACAGACGTCTGTCAGAGGTGCAATGCGCTGAACGTAGGCTTCCTACACATGTCTTGGTCCTGTCCACAACTGCAAACCTACTGGGGCGCGGTCACTACCACGCTAACTGAAATGCTGTCGGAACAGATTTCTAACACTCCCTTGGTATGCATTCTAGGGGTTAAGAAGCTCAAACATGCCAGGCGCAGAAAGTTCTTAGCAGTAGCACTCTTGCAAAAAGACACATTGCTGTACGGTGGGGGAGCAAAAGACCACCCAGGTTTAAAGACTGGATTACAGACATGACCTATTGCAAAGAAACGCTAGAGACTTATGCAGAAGATGTTCCACAAGCTTCACGGGCCAGAGATTTCTGGGAACCACTTGTTCAATACTTACAGGCGAATAAGGAACTAGAGACAAGCACTAACTAATAACATCAAGGTCACTATTACAATACATAGTGAGGCGCCATACACAGAGGCTAAATGAAATGGGAAGCACACAGCGGTGACGCAGGTGGGGCGTCAGATACCACAGGAAATTGTATTGTCATCCGATACAGTTGTAATGGAGAAAAGGATAAATACTATGAATATGATCTGTACTGTAGTTACAAAGTGTCATTTGCAACAACATATCTGAAACCTATGATGTCTTATATATTATGTACTGCTGGTTGGAAAGGAAAAAAAAGTACTAAAAAAGAAATTCGATGGGTATGCCCAGACATGGGTCCTCTGCTCTCTATGCCGTTGGAATCAAGTTATACCTGGCTGATGAGCCCAAAATAAAGGTGAAACCAGTCCTTGGTTGCTTGTTTTCTGGATCAGGGAGGACCTGATCTGGCAGTTTAGGCTTGACAGTTCTGATTGGAGCAGGGTCAAGGCGTATTTGCATATTGCTGGATCCAAACTGAGGCGGCATGGTGGTAAAAAAACAAGATGAATTGTGATGCCGACCGAGAGATTGCTCGTAACTGCAATCAATTTAAGCATTCCAAGCCATCACCTTGTTGTTGCAGACATACCCTGTTGCAGCACTTCATTATGCAGTACTGACACAGAAACTATGAACCTTCTATTTTGGGTAAAAGGCCTTCCTTCACAAATTGTATAAAGCAGTCTCATTCCACAAAAAGAAAAGGTAGGAGGTGAAATCCAAAAATTTTAGTCAGCTCTACATTTTATAAACCAACATTACTGTTGGTTTTCAACGCACGGTGATTAGTTGGTAAACATAGCTTTAATAGTGGGCTATTTTTGTTGTGCAACTACTGGCACAGGTGAGCTATGAGTGCCAACAGCATGTAAGCTGCCTGCATGTTTTCGGGTGACAGTAACTGTATCCCCCTGTCCCCCGCGCGATGCAGAGGTTGCTGCAGGTAATTAATGTACACTATGGTAGTGACTCTCAGGGTTGCTTTGCATGCTGCTGCTGGCATCTCCTTCTTCCTTGTTGCTGCCTGTTTCTATCACTTTAGCTGCTTCTTTTGTTTCACAACCAGCAGCTGTGTTTTTAAGGTTCTCTTTGCCACATGATTATGAGTTATTTGTTCAGATGGGACAGGTAGCCTATGTACCGTAATGCCCACCTGGCTTGCCACACAATACTTTCTTGTAGAAAATGGTAAATGGATCATTCTGAGATGTGCTCCTCACATGGGCTAAGTGTACATAAGTCCCAAACTGGAGATGAAAGCTTCTTTATTGTGGCAAAGCCTGAAGGTGAAGCTATTTGGCAATATTATTTGCCTCTCTGCAGGGCTTGCTGCAACTGCCATTGGGGTGGTGGGGGTTGCTTCAGGTTTTCGTTGATCTTGCAAATATGGTACAAACAGCTAGTGTTGGTGAAATCACAGTTCTCTTAGCAGGTTGAATAGAAGTGAGTCGCACTTCAGCTGTCCCACTCTTCACACTGACAATCACTGGCTCTTCGTCATCACCACCTTCCTCACTTATAAGGCTTTCAGGAACCTTTGTTTTTCCTTTTTCCTCGTCTCACATGGTGGGTCTTGGATTATATTGGGGTCCAATCCATGTCCAGAACATGAGTAAAGGGGTGTGGAGAGAATTGGTGAGTGCCATTTTTTCCTTGTTGGAGATTGTGAAGCAAATAAGGAGACATTATTCTCCTCAGCAGGAAGCTCAACCTCCTTCTTTGCTCCTACTTCTGGAAGACCTGTTGCTGGCTGTGACTGTTATTGACTTTCCTGAGACAATTCCATTTGTCACTACAGCACTGAGAGAAAATGACGTAGGTTTTGGGGATGGTTCAGTTGATGTTGGAATGATCCTACTACTGGCCTCTCCTTGTCCAGAGAAGGGTGTAGCAGATAATCACATTTTATGAAAAAGTATGGGGACTTGAAACCACATTCTTCTTTTTCTCCTCACTGGCCATTTCTTGTGCTGGGGCCTTCTTCTTTGCGGTGATCTTCATAGCACTAATAGTTGGCATTAGCATAAGCACTTAGCAGAAGACAATTCAGAAGTCACTGTCAGCCAATGTTCAGATTTACCTCAGGTCCATGTGTGATGTGCAAAATTAAAAAAGCAGGAAGTCAGTGAAAGGTGGGTGTTCTCGCCAAATGAAAACAAGCAAAGTCATCATCATTATCTCATCATGTTCATTGTCATTATCATCACAAATGCTTAACAATAGTGTACCTAAACCTATTCATAAACTACATATTTTTTTCATGAAATTAAACAGAAAACGCACCCTTGTGGGAGGATGGGAAGCGCAGTGAAAAATCGAAAGAATTAATACAAAATTGCTGGGGTCCATTCAGGGCTCTTGGGACCCCTATGGAAGTCAGTAAGGTGAAGGGAAAAATATATGAATGAATAAAATAATTGCTGGTGTTTATTCAGGTTCCATCGGACTGCAATGGTATATCTCATAAATAAATTAAATATTTGTCGGTTTCCTTCCAAGACCCTTGGGAGACAAGGGGAGCAGGGACACAATCAGTAATTTAATTATATATTTGCTGGTGCTCCTCCAAAGCCCTTGGAACACTAATGGGAGGTGGGAGAGTGCAACGTAAAATTGAATGAAGGAATGAAATAATGTCTAGTGTGCCTCCGAGGCCCTTGGGAGGTGGGGGTGCTGGAAAAAATTTAATACATTAATTAAATATGACTATGCATAGCGGTGGTAGCTAGCTTGTTCACCACATGCTTACTGAATAAGGAGGCATGGAAAACAAAGATAAAATAACAATGAAACAGACATACACTCAGTTTCTCTACAGAATTGTAGTTGCCACAAGGCCCGCATGGAAAGAGGAGAAGAGGACAAAGACAAAATGGCCATCTCTCACACACACATAGACACACACGCAAACTTGTACTACAAAAAATACCAGCAATGAAGGAGGAATGGAGTACAAAGGGCACTTGGTTGCCGATGGAAACACACACAATTGCTTCACAATTTATGACAACCGCAACAGGGCCAGCAAAAGTCACAAATAGGAGTAGACAAGCACATGGGGAAGAAGGTTCCTGAGAACAAAGAAAGATGTCTCTCTACATGGCCTGGACTCCAGGAACCCATGCAGATAAAGCAAGCATTTGCAATGCAATCGGTCTCGCCTTTGGGACCTTATATGTATTTAGCTATGCAGCACAGTAGCCTGGGTGCTGAAACATCTACTGTTCTTTAACATGGAGGGAAAGTAAGCACCAAACTGCGTAACGTGCCAGGTATGGGACCACATGCAGAGATATATTGCATTTCAGCGGGACATGGTATAGGCCAAAGCACTGTTTTCAAGATAAAATCAGGGCCTTCGGTGGTCATATCACTGAAAATACAAGATTTGACAAAAATATTATTGTCTACTGGTGTTCGTGGAAGACAATTTCTATGGATTGGAATCTAGAAAATGCTAAAGTGATTCTGGTATTTTACAGACCTCTGCTGGTCGTTTTCTATCAAGAAAGGTAAAACGAGGCAGTAGCCAGAAAAATAGAAAAAAGAAAGTCCCTCAGCAGAAAGTAATTCTGGTATTTTACTGACCTCTGCTGGTAGTTTTCTATCAAAACAGTTAAATAAAGGCAGTTGAACAGAAAGAAATGTCCCTAAGTGGAAGCAGACAAGTCCTAGGGCTGATCTCCAGAGCCCACAGAGTACATACACATATAAGTATATACTAAAGTATATAAGTATATACACAAGTATATACAAGAGGTCTCCAATGCTCGACCTAAAAACCCTACATTTTACATTTGATACAAGGCCTTCCACAAGCCACTTAATGTTTTTTTTTAAATGGCACTGCAGCAGTAAGAATACAAAAATATATCAAAAATATGCCCATGGATTAGTACAGGACAGACTTGACCCCCAACAGTAAAACAACAACATCACAATAAAATGATAAACAAATTGTACATATTTCTCAAAAGCACAAGGAATGCAGAAAGAGTTTATTTAACCACAGTCCTCCAGCATCCCAAAAATAAAAATAAACATTTCCCCATAAAAATAAGTTAAACCCACAATGGCCCCTACCCACTAACAATGATACAAAAAAAACTGAGAAAATGAGGGTGCATGTGTCTCACAAAACAATAAACGTTTTCCAACGTGCTGCATTGAACTTCCTTGTTTTTTTCCAAAAGTGAACATTTCCAGAGGGTGGACTCAGCCGTGTTTACAAACAAAATGGGAGGGATGCTTTACCTTCAAGTTTCAAAGTCATAATGACCAAGAACTGAACAAATCAAACCAGTGGGCGGAGTCTTCAGGACACGAAAAGGAAGTTCCTACTGTATGTAGAGTAGCCCCTTAGTCTTTTGTGCTACTCTACATACTCTGGCTTCCTGCTTTTTTTCTATAAAGAAAATAAAAAATTTCGGCCAAATATTATTTCTAATTCAAATGTCATGTCCACATGATTTATCGGTTGTTTGCAATTAAAACACTGCTGCTCGCTTCCAGATTTGTAGTTTGTCAATTAAAATTTATCCGAACTGTCCACTCAGGTAAAAAAATCTACCTGAAATGTTTTTTTCGGCTGCCCGCGTTAAAGGAACTGCTGCTCATTTTGGGACTGATGTTGCTCCTGATGGGATTCATAATTGTTTGTTCACAAATTTCCCGAATGGTCCGCTCAGTTTAAAATGGTTGCGTTGGCCATCCACATTGAAGGAAATGCCTCTCACATTGGGAAGATGCCTCTTGCATTCATATCGAGTTGTTTCCCTACATTTCGTGGCATGACTTCTCCCTGAACTGAGGTCTCATAATTCAAAATGCCTTTATGGCATAATCTCTGTAATGACATATACGTATTGTATGTGAAAAATAAGCCAATGATCAGCTTAATAAAACATATGACTAGGCCAAGACATCAGTACAGGGATGGGCCACAATGATGCAAGGTATAATATCATTCCCGGCTCCGGGACTATTAATGATATCATTGCTGGGGCAGGACTTCTGGGCCAGATGTCTCAAGGGAAATAATTTTCTGGTCATATGAGCCGAAGTGGCATCACTTCTAGGGAGGAACTTGTGTGGCTTTGCCACCTGTCACATTATAAAAACCATGTCAACTTCTGAGTTTGAAGAAAGGTATCCCACTTTAGTAGTTAGTGACTTTATTACTTTTGGTGGACTCCCAGCCACATAAACACACAAAAACCCGGTCTCTAAGGCAATTTATTTACAAAAGAAGTGTGTCAATCGCTACGGTTTTCTACTATGCAAAGTGTATATATCACTTCAGTTTTATACTCTGCAAAAAACCACTGGGGCATATTACCAAGCAATAGCGATAATTATCGCTATTGCTTGGTTAGAGACAAAAATGTACCGCTGAGCTGTGGCGATTTTTACCGCAAATAAACCTTGGTATTACCAAGGTTTATCGCAAATGCGATAAAAATCTGTGTTAGCGACAGCTAGGTAATAGGGAGATAATTTTATCTCCGCTTTCTTGGCTTTTAAAGCCAAAAAAGTGGAGATAAACCCCCTTGATAATATGCCCCCTCTTCTTTATTTCATATGTGGTAGTTTGCAACACTTTTTGCCTTTCATTTAAAATCCTTTTTCATTAGACAGTCCTCAAGAAGGCATACAGTGACTGAAGTATAGCTTACACAATTTTCAATACATTCAGTACACCAAACAATCTTTTGAATTATTATTATTATTATTATTGGGTTTTGTAGAGCGCGTAGTAACCCGTGAGTATCCCAGCGCTGAGACCACGACAGCCTCGAAAGATTCCTGTATGAGCAGAAAGCACCAAATACTTGTGAAAAAATGTGCAAGGGAAAAAATGACCCCTCACAGGCGCACCACCAGCGGGGTAACTGGTAGGTACTCACCAGAAAAGCCCACTATTCTCATCATCGGTGGTCATTTTGTCCCAAAGGAAAAGTGTCCAAACAAAGAAAAGACTAAAGCAATAAACTGTGTAGGTGCAGTAGGTGCAGTAGAGTGACAGATAGTCGCACTCCACGATTGTGACAGAAAGTGATTAAAATTGGCAGACACACTTTTATCACAATTACTTTATTATTCACTAAGTGTGATCTGTCAAATTAAAAATCGGCTGGTTGCTATCCATGCATACCAATACCACATGCCAACATGTTTCTTTGCCACATATTTTGGCAAATTCTTCAGGGCCAGACACCTCTTCACAGCACTAGTGTTGGACACACCATTCTAATAGACCTCTATCAGCTTATGCCTCTCATACCAGCTTATGAGGTAACACTGTAGTTGAACGAACTCCTCCTGTGACTCCTCCTTTTTGATTGACCCTTCAGTCATTGTGTCAATCGGCTGGGCCCTCACGGAGCGCGGCGTCTCCTGTTTGTGGCTATTCATTAAGGTTTTTTCTTGGAACTGTGATCCCATAAACACTTGTAAAAGTAATCCCAAACTAAAATGAAAAAGCTGAGTTTCCAGAGTCGCAATAGGAAAGGGACATTTAAAATGGTCAAGAATATAACACACAGAAAGTGATATTTTTCCCTGTGTTACAAACAAATTGAATATGCAAGTGCACATTATCATAATACTTCAGCAGGCATATCATCTGCTTTATGTGTAATGTGTCTTAATTCACAAGGGTGGCAGACGTCCCGGAGAATTTTCGAAATCCCCATAAACATCAGAAATGTACTCCTTTTGTAGTGCATTTGAAGAAAATTACTGCACCACTGCCTTTTTTTTAACATTATGATTTACCACCTGTAAGTAAATCAGGCCCTACGGTAGCAAAAGCTTTTTCTCAGCCAGTGTCCTGGTCCTATACGATATTGCCAATGAAGACCTTTTAATGTATTTTGGTTTTTTTAGGAGCTATAAATTATTTAAAATTAATATAAATGTGTGCTTAACAACCATACAAAAGGTTATTCACAATCACCACCTTCCGTTCCTCTTTTGTAGATAAATGTTGTGCCTTTGGAAATTGAAGAAGAGGAGACGGATGTAGTGTACCATCATCACTACGAGCCTTATCCTGGCCACTATCAGTTTCTGCCACAGTGGCAACCACACCAGCCACACCAAGTGCCAGCAGTGCGCCATCTAAACATGGACCCTCATCCTCCATCACCCGCAAGAAATGCAGTACAGTGAATAGCCTCTTTTGGTCGATCTTATTCTACAACCTTGACTTTCAAAGTTTTAACATAGATGTCATATTGGTAAACATTCTCTCTCTATGCCCGTGTATGCCTGTGCATCCCATGTCAATATTTATGCATCCCGTACGAATATTTACTTTTTACGTCATTAGGTGCAAGGGAGTGTACACATTCTAGTAGAATCACCATAACAAGCAAGTGTGTTCACTAATGGAGTAGCTGCTAAACAGCACTTCATTTGTGCTTGTTCATTCATTCAGATAAATCTTTCCTGGTAACATCATTTAAACATACTAACTTGATTCGATTTAAGATCTTTATTCGGATTAAAATGAAATCATAGAAGTGCAAATAACCGTTCACAAGACACAGAAGAAGGGCCCTTGTCATGTGAGTGTTATGTCTGACATGGGGAGTGTAAAATATGACACAGTGCATTGAGAATATTTTTAAACTCTTAGGCAAAAGATGACAATCTATAATACAAGTTGTAAGAGGCAGACTGTAAGCTAGGGTAGCAAACTGCAAACAGTAAAAATAAATAAAAACAGAATATTATACAGGTCCCAATATATTCCAATGCTCTTCAGCCATAACAAAACGACTGAATAGACTAGCATATGTAAAACATGGAGCCAGCCAATTCATTGTAGATTGCAAATGCAGTTCAGTGTGTTTGGATCAGGGCTGCAGAGGATGGCAAAGTGCCTGCACAGCTTAGTGCATTGATGTAGGACTGATTAAAACCTGACAGGAGGTAGTAAGGTGTCATATTGAGGTGAACCCTAATTTGCCACTAGGTCTATAAAAACAAAAGCCTCTCTCTAGGGCCCACTATGGTAATATAGAAGAAATTTGCAAACCCCCTGAACATCTCTCTCAGGCCATCACTGCGGCACTATGAGCCTAGAGTCCCACTATATCATGCTGGTGCCTTCTTGAGAATAGAACAATATGGCTAATATACCAAGCTGTTGCCCCACAATAGGGCATTAAACCACCTATCGAAGTAGATAAAGGTTTGGCCATCAGGAAGTCGCATAAATAAATCAGAAGACGGGTTGATGCTGGTAATGAAGATGTTTTCTAAGGGATATGGCTTGCTATGTAAAGGAAGGCGCATTAAAACTAATAAAAAGGTCCCCTAGAGAACATAGGTATAAAAACATCTTTATGATTCCTGATACCCTTATCTAAAAACAAAGGTTTTAAAGGGAGTTTCCTGAATCTAGTATAAAAATAACAGAAAAGGATAAAATGCATTGTTGTTTGGGTGGATCTTCCATCACACGAAAAGCATGAACTATCCCCATTCTTAGTCCTGTCATGACAAATCAATGTTGGGTGTTAGATGTATATGTTAGGTACCTCTGGAGGCCATCAGTTTGTTCCACAGCAAGGCATCTGACAACTGATGGTTTGATATTAGCATTGGCAAGCTTGTCATCAGACTTTTTTGTGTTATTAATGTTTTAATTTCCTACTACTATAGGATGTTATGGTTTCAGGTTGATAGAGGTTGGGCTACCTGTCTGGAGAGCTATGGATTTCTCTTTGCGCTTAGACAATACTTTATAATAGCTTCGGTGAACTTAGCCTCTACGTTACTCCAAAGTGAATGCCCCTGAGGCTAGAAAGAGATACCACCAATTCAGGGTGGGAACCTTACCAATTAATACCTTCGTTTCCAAATGGAGGGAAGGTTTCCCTCCCACCTGTCCTTTCTGCCCCACCCAAAAGGAGTCCTCTGGGCACATCTTGTTTATGTGCCCTGAGTATAAAGTCCCTAGACGGATCTGGTTGATACTGATCTGCATCCAGCTTAATTTCCATACTGGCTGTGAGGCATTGAGGATCCTTAAAACTGATACTACCCAGTCTGTGGTTATTGCAGTGGCAACATTTTTACATTGGTCATGGAGAATCTGCTCTAGAAAAATACGCCCAAGTTGATTATTTTAGTCATCTGATGTATACACAATCTATTGATAAACTTTTTAAAGGGAAATATATATATTTTTTTAAACGTTTTATACTTTATATGTACGATAACAGCGAATGTATGATGAATTGTATGTAATTGTATTTAAATTATATTTTTAACTATGTAGGACGGATAGCAGTTCGCCCCAAAACCCTGCTGATCTCTCTTCCTAAGTCGGAGTTGTAACTAAATTACTGTACAAGCCTGATTCTGTGCCCCATATTTTAATCATGTTTGTATTGTTTTTATTGCTGTCTTTTATGATCAATAATCGAAATAAAGTCTTTTTGATTGATTGAATGCCACAGCTGAAGGGCCTAATCGCTAAGATATCTTTCAGATGGTGCATGCCCAGTTCCATCCGTGCTATACAGCTGGTGTAGATTGTGGTGTGGCAAGCAGATGCCAAAGAAATATTTTCTCTTGAGTTGTAAAATGGTAATTTCTGTGAAGCCCCACAAACCACTGCCTAACAAAGCTGCATTTACACATTTGGATCTATAAATTGAGACTATCTCTCGAATTGGTTTAAAGCATGACTTAGTGGCAAACTTAAAAATGCCCTCGCAGGCACGTGTCATGTTTAGCTTGGTATTTTAGTTATGCTTGGTCCAGAAGCCATTAGAGCTGGAGAGAATACCCAGGGAAGAGAAGGAAGTGACCGTTTTGAATGGTGTGCCATTGATTTGGTGAGTATGTGATTTACAAGCTCCCTTTCCGCAGCTCATCATGTTGGTTTTCATCAAATTAATTTGGAGGTCCCTGCCCTCCATGAAGGCTACAATGCAGCCCATCAGCCTTTGCGGGTCATTGGTGGTCCCTGACAGGAAGACAGAATCATCAGCATAGAGGAGAACAGGGACTGCCCTTCCTTCAACTCCTGGAGAATCAGCAATCATTTCCTGGAATAAGTCATCCATATCGGTCATGAAAAGAAAGATCAAGAAGGGTGCCAGTACGCACCCTTGCCTGACTCCCCTCCGAAAACTAAATTGAGGCGAGCACTTTCCATAAAGCCCATTACGCACACTAGCGGATGATAGTAATGCCAATTTCTGATGGATGATTTACTAAATCAGTCAGTCAGTCAGTCAGTCAGTCAGTCACAAAAGCTTTATTTGATTTGTGAAAATTATAAAAGCACAAAATAAAATTTTACATTTTGTGCGCTATACATGAAAAAAGTACATCAATGGATCAGCAATTTCTGCATCATCTCATAAACTGCAGTTTAGAAATCATCTTGTCGTACCTAGTAATGTGTAGTAATCACGCCATGCTGGTATAATGTAAACCAAGTAGGTTTATTCACAGGTTGGTTAACAGGTAGTAAAAGTCTTCATCAAGTAATCATAAAAGGTATATAAGTCCTGTAGGTGGTAAATCACAACCCCACCAGGAGCAGCCTGCTAGCTGCTCAGCCCCTCTCACCAACTGTCACTCCTCATCCAGTCACCCAGGCATTTTACACGTAGCCCACACACCAACATTCTACCCAGAACACACACACAGGCTGAGCAGCTAGGGAAAGAGTAACATAGAAGAAATACCATGACATGAGAATACTATTTATTTATTTTATTTATGTGTCTTATAAAGTGCACTGTCACCTTGCAGGCATCCTGGCGCTGGTGGCTCAAAGAGGGTGGGGGTGTCAGACAGAACAGGACAGAAACGGGCAAGATGCACATACTAAGGAAACAGCCTGGTTTTAAGCTCCTTAGTTTGCCTTATTTCGCACGGGAGCGAGTTCCATAGTTTGCCCGCGGCCACCTCAAAAGATCTACCCCCAGATCTAGTACACAGTACACCATACTTCTTCCCTAATGAACAGAAGAATGAACAAATGCATAAAACTATAAACATGCAATAAACTATAAACATAAAAGTACATCATACGTAAATAGTCCATAAACCAAAAATGAAGGGAACATCATGAAGAGGAAATGAACTATTAAAAACAGAGTCAAAAGCCCAGACCCAGGGATGACGGGAACACCGCACCACATGAGGGAAAGGAACCTAAGACAAGAAGGAAAGATGGATACTGAATACAATATAACCATCCCCCTCCTCAAATAGAGAAAATAAATATAGATCAAAATGTAATGTGGAATAAAGGGACTGAAACACAAAATCCTGCCCCCAACTTAACCAAGGGACAACAATGTGAAGTTATGTGAACAAAGGGGCTAATACCCCGAGTCCTGCCCCCACCATTAACAAAGGACAGCCGTATGTGCTCTCTGTGAGGAGAATACAAGTTATGTGGACAAGATAGACTAAAAACTGCCCCAAAATAAAATAAGAGACACCAATGTAAAATCATGTGTCCTCCCATGTAGAAAGGAAAGTAATGTGGACAGAAGGGACTTAAACCCAACGTCCTGCCCCAAACTAAAACAAGAGACACCAATGTAAAATCATGTGTCCTCCCATGTAGGAAGACAAGTAATGTGGACAGAAGGGACTTAAACCCAACGTCCTACCCCAAACTAAAACAAGAGACACCAATGTAAAATCATGTGTCCTCCCATTTAGGAAGACAAGTAATGTGGACAGAAGGGACTTAAACCCAACGTCCTGCCCCAAACTAAAACAAGGGACAACAATGTGAAATAAAATGTATTGTGGTACTGGAACTCTTGTCCTTCACAAATTTGGTCGTGAACTCTGCAGGTCCTGGGACGTCCTTTGTCCTCTCCCGGTTCCAAATCTGGGACCTTTGTCCCCTTTATGGACTTTCTGTCCAAACACTGTCCTGGTACCTTTGTCCCGATTGCAGACTTACTGTCCATCTTGGTACTGAGATGTTCCACTCCTTATTCCAGGATGACCTTTGTCTCCACTTGGTTGACCCCTTGTCCATTTGGAACGACCTTTGTCCCCACTTGGTTCTGGGACCACTGTCCAACCAGTTTCTGGAACCTTTGTTCTCTTCTTGGACTCTTGGCTCTGTCCTCTCCCGGTGCTAGTTGTGATGCCTAGGTCCCCTTTCTGTTTCTCAGACCTGGTTCAGGGCTCTTTGACCAGCTTCAAGTTGTAGGACCTTTGTCCCTGTTTTAGGTCCTAGCTTTACGTGGTTTGGAAATTCTGCATGGGTGACGCACCTTCTCGTGATCTGGTGCCATGCTCAAAGCGTGGACGAAATGTGGCATCCATACGCACAATTTCACAGGCTACAGACTTTATTATTTTCAAGTATTTGGCTCACACTTACTCATACTGCCTCAGTTTCGTTTTGATATCCTAATATGGATCCGTATTGTGATCATCCATTTTTACATTCCGGGAAAATAAACCACACATGAAATACTTCAAAGTCCACAAGATGGCACTCTCGTCAAAAGTTTCACAGAGTAACTAATTTAAATACACTTACGAGTGCACAGTACTGCCGTGTTGAATGCTGTTGAGTGAACGATTCTTCCTGCAGATTGAACTAAACAACAAGCGATGGGTATGGCAACAATTTCATGAAGAATGCCAGAAATAGAAAATAAAATGCTCGCTTACCAACCTAATTCAGTCTATTTCATTACGTTGTGTCCCCGTAGCTCCGTTGTCATGGGAACAAAAATACACGGTGAAGACAAAATGGGCGCTCTACGTTGTGCAATGACGTTTTACGTTGCGCGAAATTCCGGGATGATGCACAAAGCTTGACAAGAAGGAAAGATTACCTCACAATTAAGCATGCTGCTCCTCCGCTGGGACCAATGGAGATTCTAGTATGTAACCATTTTAAAATATGCTACGGAGAAGAGCGGGTCAGCACGGAGGCAGTCAAACGGTATTCACAGCCAAACGGAAATTTCACAGCGCAACAGACTCACGGTAGAAGAACTTGAATATTGTTTCTTCTTTTCCTTTCTCCGTTTGCCTGTAATTCACTCGTTTTTGGCTACATTTGTGTCAGTTTTTCCATGTGATTCACTCATTTATGGCAGCAGCTGTGGCTTGAACGTTAAAAGTACTTCGCTTTAATCTGTGCCGTTTGTCAGGTCTAACGCTCCATTTGTATCATTACTGGCAGAAGAGGAAAATTCATTGGACCGATTTCTTAAGGTTACTGGTTTTTTTTCATTCTTAAGTGCCAAGTGAACACAACACAGCATGCTTGGACAGGGGCTGTCTGGTCTTATGGACACTGGTGGGGCTTCTTGGTGTGCTGTTTGTTCCTTTTGTCGCTCCTTAGTTTGTGGCTCCTTCAGTTTCTGTTCTGAATCTTGTGGCTCAAACTTGTTGTGTCTTGTTGCTGTTATCTGCGCCAGTCGTTTTCTCTCTGTTGTACCTTTTCACAACCTGTTCTGGAAGACATCTTCAGGTTTCTTCATGCTTCTTTTACCACTTATAGTGCGTGGGAAATTCTCCAACTCGTCACCGAAATAATGTAGTAATCACACCACGCTGGTATGATGTAAACCAAGTAGGTTTATTCACAGGTTGGTTAACAGGTTGTAAAAGTCTTCATCAAGTAATCATAACAGGTATATAAGTCCTGTAGGTGGTAAATCACAACCCCACCAGGAGCAGCCTGCTAGCTGCTCAGCCCCTCTCACCAACTGTCACTCCTCATACAGTCACCCAGGCATTCTACACATAGCCCACACACCAACATTCTACCCAGAACACACACACACAGGCTGAGCAGCTAGGGAAAGAGTAACATCGAAGAAATACCATAACATGAGAATACTACACAATGCCTCTTACCTTAGTGCTCATAAGAACGTAACAAAGTTAAAGGGACTCAGATGCATATAAAAACCCGATGCTGTTTTCGAATGAATAACTAATTGATCAAGGTCTACAGGGGTGCAATAAAATTAAGGTTTAAGATTTTTATATTAAGGAAGAGGGAAATTGTGTAAAAGTGCATTAGTACAAGATGTGATCATGAAAATTTGATATGTGATATAAAAAGTTACATCGATGAAACAAAAGTTTCCTTAATACTCAATGAAGAGCACTTAACCATAACACCTACTTATAGAAAGTGCCCGTCTTATAAAATGATCAACACCATAACAGATTTAGGGGGAGTTAAGGTAATGTAGAAATCTAATACCTTCTCGATGTGAGCAAGGGCAATGTAATCTGAAAAGAGGGAGGAATAACTTTATTCTTAGGGTTCTATAAAGTGCACAGAAAAGTAAAAAGTGCAACTTGGATTGATTCGAAGTAGTATCACAATGGCACAATGGCATAATGGAAGGATTTGCATCTATCCACCTTGAGTTGAAAAAGCCACCAGAAAATGTATGATGCCCAAGCAAAACTTGGTCAAATATAATCTATACTGTGAGTTTTGGATAAAAGATAAGTAAAATTGTGTCTTTTGGCTAGAAGAAAGTATCATTAAAAGTACCCGGGAATATTGCTGAGTGGGTGTGCTCTGGTGTTTAGACAACACCCTTTCTGTGTATGCTACCTTATTTTGATCTTTAGCTAAAGGCGGGATAGGGCTGGTTGTCAAAAAACTCAATGAGGTTCAGCTCACCAAAAGTGCATTTAACATATCTGAGCCAGGGGATTTTTTCAGCATTACACAGAGTCAGACAGTCCAACAGGATGGATTTTGAAAATTCTAATTTGGATGTCATCCATATTTTAACCCACAATAGCAGGTGGGGGATAATATTCTATACGTTTTAAACCCACTTCAGAATGACAGAAAGAGGTTGGGGTGCAGTTGGGAGCCATAAGGAGCCATCCACAAAAAACTGTTCGCAACGAACTGTGGTTTGGAATAATTATAGCCCCAGCCTCCAACCCCATAAGTAGCAATTTAGAGACATTTGTTTTGTACAGGGTTATCAAGTCCCTGAAAGGCTTCTAACCCAATTTGGCTGCAAAACCGAAGAGTGCTTAGTCTGTACTATTTGTTTGTTCTGCCCTTAATGTCAGAAGAGGGTCCCACGTTAATTGAGTGTTAAAAAGGATCACCAAGTAACAATAGCTATGTACTTTCTCAGCAAGATTGCCTTGCATATAAAAGGTTTTTGATCTAGTTATTTAGAGGCCGCAGACCAATATATAGGATTTCTGGTAGTTTACTCTCATGTCCAAAGATGACATAAACTCAGCAAAGGCATCGAGAGCTTTTGGCACACTGTTGGCAGTCCTTGCTAGAAGGACAGCATTGTCCGCATAAAGAAGTTTGGGAATAAAATTGTTGCCCATTCTCAGGTAATCTAGTTTTTTTGCAGCTAGTATGCCTCCAGTCCATTTGTAAAGCCACGAAACAGGAAAGGGGCTAAGATGTAACCCTGGCAGACTCTCTCAGTTGAAGCTATTGTGTGTGTTCTGTCACCGTCGGGGCCATAACGGATTCTGACAATGGTATTGTAGTGTAGTCTCCAGAGGAGAATAACCAGGAGTTCCTCCAAAATAATATCCCCCATCATGTTCCATAATTTGTCACAATTAACAATGTCAAAAGCACTCGACAATTCAATGAAGGGCAGATGTAATGAGCACTTCATGGACTTGGTGTACCTACTAAACTTTAACGCAAGATTGAGGCACTGCTCAACCGTCCCCATTTCTAGACTAAAGCTGTATTGGGTATTCACGAGTGCATTGTTTTCACAAACTTACCATTCCAACCGTGCTAAGAGCACCCATCTCAGGATCTTGGCTGTTGCAGTGAATAAAGACATCGCCCTGTAGTTTACCAGGTAATTTCTCTCAGCTTTTTTTGAAGATTGAGTTCATGGTATCCTCTTCCCAGGATGTGGGAAATCGGCCAAAAACAATGACCCTAAAAATGTTAGTGAGCATTGGTGCCCAAACAGCATGATCAAGAGGGACTCCGTCCGGCCCACGTGCTTTGCTACGTACACCCTGGTAGCTACGCCCACCTCCTTTACTGAGATGGAATGAATTAACTGGGGGGCCGTGTTCCATGTCTTTAATCTAGTTGATGTCCCTTTTCTCTGAGTAAATCACCTTGTTGAAGATGTGTGAAAAATGTGAGGCCCATACTGTCCCTCCCCTGGGATCAAAAAGTCGATTTCAGATGAGTAACTATCTGGAAACAATGGGCTATTGACAGCATTCCAACATCTCTCCGTGTCTCTCAAACAACAGGCAGCAAGTAAATCAGAACAAACTTAATTTCTGAATGGCTTCTGTTAGAAATGGGGGTCTCTAGTTGGCAGAGGTAGGTACCTTTTTCCAAATTGGGACCCTTGCTTCTAGTGCGGGTAAGGGGGATACACTTCTAAAATAACCCTTGCTCACCTCCTTGTTAGCTTTGCACGAGCAAAAAGACTTATCTCAGAGCCAGTGTGTAAAGCATTTGTGAACACATACAGTACTACAGTGAAAACATTACAAATGGACACCACACCAGTTTGGAAAAATAAGTAATCTTTGTCTAAACCAAAACAAGACTAAACAACAAAAATCCACAATACAGTAATAAAAATATGACATTCAGGTGGTAGAAAGAGTTCAGTTCAAAGCAAATTGCAGATGCAACACTTTCCGTACAAAGTTCATGGAGTTGGGTAACAATAAACATTTGTTATTCAGCGCCAGGACACCTTCGGGTAATCGTGCGCTTTACAAATACACCTGTTATGTTATGCGTCATGCGAATAAACAAAACGGGGTGCAGGGAAGGTGATGCGCTGGTTCCTTACAATCAGGGAAGGTGATGCATCAGTTCCTTTCTCCGAGGGAGGTGATGCGTTGGTTTCTTACTGCTGCGCAAGGGGAGGTGATGTGTTGGTTCCTTACCAAAGAGGAGGTGATGCGTCAGTTTCTCACAGCGTGTGGAGGTGATGCGTCGGTTTCTTACTGCGTCCCCCAACGATGCAACAAATTTGGTGCCTCGATGCAATGTGACAATCCGGAATGATGCATGGATTCTTGCATCCACACAGCAGGCCTTGCGTCGAAATCGGTGCGGTGATCTCATACATCGGAAATCGGTGCACTCAATATGGTGTGTGGTGGTGTGCGGCGATTTCTCCAGCTCCCAGCAGCAAACAGCCTCCAGAGGTCCAAAACAACAGCAGGCGCCTCTTAGCAGGTCAGAACTCCCAGCAAGGAAGTTCAGGGGAGCAGGTGGTGAAGTGTTTGTGTCCCTGAGACTTTGGGACAGGAGGCAAGCTCAATTCAAGCCCTTGGAGATCTTCTTCATTCAGGGGACACAGCAAACAGCAAAGTCCTTTTCTCCTTTCCATGGCAGCAAGTAGCCACTGCAGGCCAACCCCAGACAGCAAACACAACAGGGGCAATATGCCTCCTCAGCTTCTCCGGATCTTCTGCTTGGCAAAGGTTTCTCTTCATTCCTAGAAATAATCTAAAGTTCTGGGGTCTGGGATCGAGTATTCATACAAACAAATCCTTTCGTATCTGGTGGCAGAGAAGCCCTGTGCTCAGTCAAAACCAGTGTTGTCCTCTGTGGTGCAGCTTCCTGGTAGGACAAGGAGACAGCATTGTGGAAGGCAGACTAGGCCCATTCAGGGGAAATTAAATCTCCTACCCCTACTCAAAATGCAGCCCAGGTCTATTCAGCCCAGCCCTGACTCATAGGACTCTCTGGAGCCACTGCTCCTCCCCAGCCCTTGACACTGCAAACCCAGACAGTCAATCCACATCCCAGCGGAGGCACACTGGATGGCTAAGCAATAAAATACCTACTTTCTAAAAGTAGTATTTTCAAACACAGAATGTAAAAATCACCCTCAATAAAAGATGCATTTTAACATTCTGAGTTCAGGCATACTAAACTTTATTTTCCTATCTGGTTCCCTGGTTTCCTATCTGCCCACAGGGGTAACTTGGGCCTACCTTAGGGGTGACTAACATGTAAGAAAAGTGAAGGTTAGGGCCTTGCACATGGGTACACTTGCCAAGTTGACATGGCAGTACTAGACTGCACATTTACAGGCTGCATATGTGGGTGGCATAATCAAGTGATGCGGGCCCACTATCAGTATTTTATTTAAAGGCCCTGGACACCCATGGTGCACTGTACTAGGGACTGACTAGTAAATCAAATATGTCAATCATGGAATCACCTAAGCATAACAACAATTTAAAGGGAGAGCATATGCACTATAGCACTGAATAGCAGTGGCAAAGTGCCCAGAGGCCTAATACTAACAAAAACCACGTCAGAAACAGAGGGTCAAAAAGCAAAAAGTCTAGTAATAGGCCTGCTGAAAAAGCCAGGTATAACAGCTCCTTTCTGGAATCAATGGCAGCTTTATAGTTTGACTTTGCTGCAATAACTCTATCCTATTTCGCAGGATGGCATGGGGAGGTATCTTTAGCTCTTTGTGGCTTTTTGTCCATGCATTATCAAACCATCGGAAGGAAACAGCAGTTGGGGTAGGGCATTTGGTTGTTAACCCAGATCATATAGCTAGGCACAGTGTCTCAAAGTCCTTTACTAAGGCAACAGGGGTACCATCAACTGACAAATTTCTATTGATAAGATCAATATTTTCCCTCATAATTTTCTCTTTCAAGGCCTGTGGGTTGACCCACACCCCTTTTAACTTGAGACCTTTGTTCGAATTATGCTTGATAGGAAAAACAGGAAATTGCGAGCCCCCTGACCCACATTTTATGTTTAAGTGGGCTTCTTTGTCTTCTAGATATGGGGGGAGGGGTAACGGGTCAGCCGGTTGGCAGAGGTCTATGGTTGGCAAGTGCTCCTTCATGCATAACTATTGAGGGAGTGTAGAAATAACCCAGGGGTAATGCTATTACTCAACAAGGTGAGTCAGCAAGATGACTTAATGCAGATAGAAGATTCCTTACCATTCCTGCAGATCTAAAGTTTACAACCACGTAATCACTTCTAGATTAAATTGGGCGATAATCAACACCCGACACTGCTCCCACTGTTCATCTGATATGAAAGACCATCTTTTTCCCAGCATTGGAACTGAAGCAGTGTAAGTCTTTATTGCCTCAAGTCCTCTTCTGATTCTTTCACCCCCCTATGAGAAAGAAGAAAACGGTCCAGAATATTAACGCATGGTGATGAATCAGGGGGAGATGTAAGTGTGACTGTGGCGGGTAACTCTCTGAACTTCTAGGTGGAGCTATTCTTTTAAAGTGCATTTTAATGCCTTTTGTTTTAGAGATAAATCATCATGATAATATTTAACCAGAGTGCCTAGTTGATCCACTATTTCACTTTGGGGCCCATGATTTGATTGACATTAACTGGACCTACTGGGTCTCTTAGGCCGATGGCGAAGCTTACCCTTTACTAGCGGCTTTGGTGGGAGCTGCTTGTTGTGCCTTCTCTTTTTTAGTGGGGTTGAGCAGGACCAATGATGGGGGTGTGAGAAGCTGGATCAGTATATGATGTACACTTAGGTACCTGGACACCTTGCACTAATCCTGACAAACCTTATGATGATTTTAGTGGTCTTAAATAACCTTAGAAAGCTCTCTAAGTGTTAGCTGTGCAGAGCAGCCTTCAGGCTTAGTCTAGAAGGAGTGTAAAGCAGCATGTTTTACCAGAACGTAATCTTATTGGTACATTTTAAGTGAAAAAGAATCACACATTGTATTCATAAAAATATGTATTTATTATAAGACACTAACTCCTACAAACAAACTCCAGCTGGAGATATACGAAATGCACACAATGCTTTATAAAGAAAGCATCACGGAACACACAGTGGTCACCAAGGGGGGACCAAACCATATACTAAAACAGTGGTATGTGAACCACGACCCAAGTCAACACTATATCTAGAAGACAAAGAAGTGCTGTGGACCCAAAGAACAACCAGAGGTAAGTAATCAGGAACCCTACAGAAGCTGTATGCAGTGTGAGAACACAAAAGAAGATGGCCCCTTCCCAGTGGACCCTGAAGGAACCCCATGAAAGACAGAAAGTTGGAGAGCCACCCCATCCGTGGATATCCTAGGAAGCAGGATACCTACATCAGGGAAGCTGACAGACATCAAACTCAATGGAGGAATTCAGGAAGATGCCGCTAGCGAAGTAGTGGAAAGTGTCCGGTGGAATCCAGGCCTGGATTCAAGAAGAGTGGAACCTGCAAGCAGAGGGTACAGAGTATAGGTCACTCAGGAGTGACCAGGGCCACGGTAGTCATGTGTCCACCAATGTTGGCTGTTGCAGGGAAGTTGATGGTGCCCTTGTTTTTCAGCTGCGTGGACCAGGGGCAACACAGAGAACAACCAGGAATGATGAACGAGCTGTCCCATGTCGGATGTCAATATCCAACATGGTCAGTGTCTGGCAGGAGCACCAACAAGCCTTTGCGGTGGCAACGTGTTCCAGAAGATAACAAGGTACGTGTCGGGTCTATCAAGGTCCTGGAGACTCACTTCATGTATGTGAATCATAGAAGGACCGAGCAACCAGGGGAGGCCACTGAAGTTGAATAAGACCCTTTGACAGGGCCTGAAGATCTCAGGATACAAGACTTGCCCATCCTTCGCAATGGCCAGCCGACGCGGTGTACAAGGATGTGGTTCCGGTTGTGTTGACGAGGGATACTGGCTGTAGACTCGGTCTGAAGACAGTGCAGGCCTCGATGAAGCTGTAGGACTGTCACCTGTGTTATCGACCCGGTTGAAGACCAGGATCTGCAATCAGTCAGCATGTGTTGCAGTGCCTGTGGATGCAGGGGAGTGACTCCTTCACTCCAAGGGAGATTCCATTGGGTGCCTTTGGATGTCCACAGGATCTGGAAAGGTCCTGTATGGGCACAGGCATTGATGGGGCAGTAACTTGCAGTATGTAGAGATCAGGAGAAGACAAAGTCTTCCCTGTTGCAGTCTCGCTTCCAAGGCGAAGTCCGACTCAGTCAGGATATCCAGATGGTTGAAGAAGACATGGAGTTTGATCTGAATCAAATCCCATAATGTACAAAGGGACCCAACCTCAGGTAACCCCCTTAAGCACCATTAGGAAAGGGGGGGTCAGACAGTGAGGAGGATACGCCCATGTCATTTGACCAGTTTTGCACCAGAGCAGTAACCAACGGCTCCCTGAGCTCGTTTGAACTGGACTATGCGAGGAGGGCACCAAATGGGCCCCTTCAAGAATACTGAGTGGGGCTGGCTAGCGCACCCACCTGTCCCCAATACACCAAATCCTGTCTGGGAGGGAGTCTAATCTCCCTGCGTCGGAAAACCTATTGTGCTGCCTTCCTCTTCTCGAGCACGGCGCAGGAGGGCAAAATCATTTCTCTGGTCGGCAGCAGCCATGTGTGCTGTCCTGGTCTAAAAGACTGATCCTGGGAGCCCTGAGAGCCTAACGAAGGGCCTTTACAGTGCTTGGAATCATACCTCCTACACTGTTTATGGTGTAGGTGTATGTGTCCAATATGTTTGATACCAAACATGATAGGGTTCGTACCAGCCAGTTTCGAGATGGTCATCGCGTAATGATGCAATGCCCCTTTATATGTTATCTAGTGGTTGCATTTATAACCAGTGAGAATGGACTCCGTAGGCTGTAGGGGTTTCAGCTCATGCAGAGGCACCCTCACACTTTGAACCGAGCACCCTGCCTTCAGGAATGAAAAGGCCTGCTCTAGAGGTGACTTATAGGTTTTAAGTGCAGTGGCCCTAGACATAGGGAACTTATGTCTTTCGTAAGTGGTGCTAGCCCCCGCTTACACAGACTGTAATGGCAGGCCTGTAGTGACAGTTTGAATGGTCTCTCATGGGTGACGTAATAAATGCTTCAGATTAGCGGGATCGGAGTCAGACTGGTCAGAAACAGCAGAGCACTAGGCAAAACGTGGGGTAACCATAAAAGAAGATCCTACTTTCCTACAGGGGGGATCAGTGGTAACTGGAGATGAATTTACATCCGAGACCATGTCCCCTCCAGGGACACCGATGCTCCACTGACCTGTCTCCCCTCTGAATACTAAATGGAGGACAGCACTCCCCATTAGGCCCATAACGTACCCTAGCAGCCATTCCTATGTAACTATGATAGCAACGGCACAATTTCTGATGGAGTGCTCATCAAGGACAAGGGTTTCCATAGGATTGAGTAGTGTACTAAATCAAAAGCACCGGCTAGGTCAACAAAACATGAGAGCAAGTGGCTGGTCTTAGCACTTTTGTATTTCCCTATGAGAAGATCTAAATACACTGTTCTACTATACCCAGCCCCACCCTGAACACATATTGTGACTCTCTAAGAACTCTGTTATCCTCAGCTCATTGCTCCAAACTTTCTTGGATCACTCTACACAGGAAGTCAGAGCCCTTTTTTAAAGATGGAAATTACCAGTGATTCCACCCAGGTTGTCTCGATATAGTAGTTGGCAGCAGTGTTCAATACTTGGGTCATAATTGGAGCCCATTGGTCCAGTAGGTATTTGTACAGACTCCATCTGGTCCTGCTGCTTTCCAACTGGCACTTTTCTCTATAGCCCAGTTGGATTCTTCTAGGTAGATCATTAGCGACCGGTTCCCAGTGTGGGATTCACATGTTTGGTTTAGGGCCATGTCTGGGTGGGCAGGTATTACTGATGGACTGAGTATACCATAAAAGTGAAAGTGATCTACCCATGTTTGCATCAATACATAGTAGGTTAAATCAGGTGATGCATTCTCTTTTAGGGAGGGGGGATTCATTGTTTTCCAGAATAAGACTTTTTGTGGTCTCACCTTCAAGGTTTGATCAAGCCTCCTCTTGTAACTCCTTCTTCCTTGTGGACAGTGTTTCCTTGTATTGCCTCCTACATAATGAAACCTTGGAAGTATCTCTTGGAGAAACATTTAGGGCATGTTGTAGCATTTTTTAGGTGAGTGAGCAAGAATGGTCTAACCAACCCTTCTGGCCTGTCTTACGATTCCGAGCATTCAATGTAAGACAGTCATTAAAAGATTAAGTTATTCTCTCAAATGCCAACTGTATGTCCTTGTAGTTGACTACTTCACATAAACAGGGCTCCACGTCCTGCTTATTGGAATCAATAATGCCTTTGATAAGCGGACTTGGTTCAATACTGGTCCACTTAAGACGAGGCCCATTTGGTCTTACTACCCCAGTGCTATTTATAGTATTGTGTTTGACTTGCTCACCAATTCGAAACTGTATTTTGAGGACCAGCAGGCTATGATCGCTTACAGAATTAGGCTTGATTTCAAGATTAACCAGATTTGGGATTGCATTTTTGACAGTATAATATGATCTATAATAGCATTTGCACCCCTACCAATAAACGCATGATAAAGACCAGACTTAGCGTTACATTTGCCTTCCAAAAGAGATAGATCATATTTTAATAAAAAGCTGTTCAAGAAGCGCCATTATGTATTGTGAGGAAAATGTAGCTGACACACCCAAGAACATCTTTAATGCCAAAAACGTCCTTGTAGAAATATTAAAATTTCCAACCCAAAGAAGTGTGTATTGTGATACCTTAGATAAGATAAATAAAATCATGCCTTCTTCCAGTTTAGTGATTACAATACAATATGTAGATTTGGGGATGTTGTCATAAAAAATTAACAATAAGCAGAGGACAATCATTTTTACCAGATATCAGAGATAGAAGGTGTCTCTGTGGTGGCCTCTGAAACAGACCCTCAATGTGAACTTCTTCCATAGCCCAAATAGCGCGCTTGGCTGCTCCAGAGAGTGTCCCGGCGCGAAACCTGAGAAGATCATGTGCCAGAGTTTAAAAGGAGAAGGTCTTCAGCTTTTACTTAAAGGTCTGGGAATCTTGGATGCTGAGGAGAGCCTGTGGCAATGCGTTCCACGCCAGAGCGGCTTTCCGGACCAGGGAGCATCCACCAAGCCTTTGACGCAAGAACCCGGGGATCTGAACCAGTAATTGGGAGGGGGGGCACAGCTGTCTCGCAGGGACATAAAAGGAGAACGTCTTTTGCAGATAACTGGACCCCCAGCCATACAGGCCACTACGGGCAATCAGCATGATTTTAAATTTAATCCGCACCTTCACAGGAAGCCAATGCAAGTGGCGCAGATAGAGGCGCACACTATTCCTTCTGGAGAGGTCCAACAGGAGGCGGGCCGCTGAATTCTGCACTACCTGGAGCTTGTTCAACAAATAGCCAGGGGTCCCGACATACAGCGTATTAGTGTAGTCCAGGCGGGACAGATGAAAGCCCCAACCACGGTTTCCTTTTCCTTTGGAAGAAGAGGGAAAGACTTCCTCAACGTTTTTAAAATGCCAAAGCAGGAGACCGTAACTTTCTTAATCTGGGTTGTTGCGGGTAAAATAAAACAGCATAGCAATTTGTAGTTAGAATTGGGGAAGGAATTGGTTTGAAAAAGTGATTTAATCATGGAAATCAACTAACAGACCTAATGTTGCTCTGTAGGTGACCATAAAAAAACCTAATTGAAAGTAACTTGAGGGAGCTCAGAGAAGCGCGGATCAGGTTACATTTGGATGGCAGATAGAACGTTGATCAGGCTTTCCTATCTGCAGGTAATTACCACACAATCACCTTCAAAGTTCTTTTTGGATGACCAACCCAATTAACCCTGCAAACCATTAGAATGTTGTCGGTTTTGGAGTAGGAAAATGTATTTTTGATTTTAACCAGTGAATTACCTTGTTCTTTAGTTAGCCATAGGATTCGCCAAAGGATTCATTGGAAATTGTGGAAAGGGATGGAACATTCATAATGACCACCACATAAGGGCTAGAAGGTAGGAGGAGGTTAAGTCTAACAGTGTGTGACAGAAATCCAGATGATATCTTCCCCTAGAGCAGAGGTCTTCAATCTGTTTTCTTTCATTTTGGATAAAGACAGCTTTCCTGTGACGGCTAATTTAGATCATTATCAGCTGGAGTTTTACTGTTATCAGCTGAATTTTTATCAATTGAGTCTCTTGTGCTCTGAAACGTTTTTGTGCCAGGGAGCCGGCTTGTCTGAGTAAGATGCAAATGTGCCTATCAGGCAATCTGCAGTGTAAAGGGGGCTTGGGAGCTGGAGCTGGTTCTGGCATTAATGGATAAAATAACTCCAAGCTTTTGGATGATAAAGATTTGGTTTTCTGAGTGGTAGTGCAAAGAGTTAACAACTGAGCTCTGAAGTGTGTGCTTTTAATTTAAACTGTATTTACACATCCCTTAGTACCCCTAAGGGTGTGTTGAAGGGACAGTTAAGAAAAAAAAATTGCATTGCATACACTCTGGTATTACTAAAATCTACATTTGGAAGCACCATTTTATTGTAAAAATATTTGCACAGTTTGCAGCACTCTGAATGAATGAATGAATGAATTCCGATTTGTAGAGCGCACGTAGCTGCCCTGAGGCGTCCAAGCGCTAAGCATACCATCTGAGGTTTGGGTTAGAGGAGGCAGGTTCAGCTCCATCATTAAGTAGTGAATAGGAGCGTTTTCAGCTGTTTGCGAAAGGAGAGAATATTAGAATTAGATCTGAGATGCTGGGGCAGAGCGTTCCACCTTTTAGCCACATTGTAGGAGAAGGAGCGGCCTCCTGACCTTGATTTCTTTATTGGCGGCACAATGGCTAGATTTGCAGAGGTGGAGCGCAACTGTCTTGTGGAGAGGTAGGGTGTAATGAGAGGGTGTAATGTCTAATGTACACTGTGTGTAATGCAAGTATAAAGTAATGACTTACATATTTACAGTGCTTTCTGTCATAGACTGTGACCTTGTAGCTCTAAAAAAACACTATTCTCTACTGCACCAACCAAGATTTAATTATGTGGCTCTCTGGTAATGGACGCAGACCTCTGCAGTGAATTAACTAATTGAGGTTTCATAATCTACTAAAGTGCATTTCCCACTGAGTAACAACTTTTAAAATGTATTTCTCATTTATGCTGCCCATTGTTTATATGTAGATACCTGATAACGAAAGACCTAAAAAACAAACAGAATATTTTGGGGCTTATTTATGAGAGCCTTGCATCGCAGAGCATCACTTTTTTTTGATGCTCCAGTGACGCAAGCGTCTCAACCATACCTATGAGTCTGTGCAAAGTCACCAGAAGTGGAATCCACTTGGAAAGTGGTGGTGGTCCCTAAAGTGATGGGGAGCACACAGTGTTGTTTAAATGCCCCTCACACACCAACAGGCCCCTTGGTGTCATGCTTCATCATCGGGGCCTGGTTTTATACGTATTAGGGTATATCAACCAACCTGACTGGTTGATATACCCTAATACGTATAAAATCAGCCTCACTCTGCACCTTTTTAATAATACCAGCCGAGGACATAATAAATATTTTTCTCCTGCGAGCCAGGTATTTTTTAAACTCACTTTTTCACCTCACCTCACTTACTCACACTCTCTCCCTAAAACACACACCCACACATAGTTCACTACCAAGTGCTCCTACGTAGTCGTTAGTCGTAGCACGCCGCATCCCGTAGAGGGGTGCGAAGGCCCCGATGATGAAGCATGACACCAAGGGGCCTGTTGGTTTCCAAGTGGATTCCATTTTGTTTAATCATATTTCCTAGGGAGACTGAATCCACTCGTTCTCTCTCTCCCCCCTCTTGGTTGTTTTCATGTGGAAAGTCACCCTACATGTCTGTACATGGCCTCATTGATATGGAGTAAGGCATAGCAGCAAAAGTCACTATGTTTCTTAAGTCTGCGTCAAGGATGTATTCCATGGGCTTTACATGGGGTGGAAAACTGAAACAATGTATATACTAACGCACTCTAAAGTATGTAATGTAGCTCTGTTCAAAAGGTTGGTGGTGTTAGTAGGTGAATTCTCCTTAGTGTGAGGTTAGTCATACAAGCAAAAAAGCGTGCCGACCTCAAGATGTGAGGGGCGTCTCCAACTAGCACTCAAATAAACATCAATCAATTTATCCTTTCTTGATTAGTTCTTCAATAGTTATTCAATTCATAAATGTATCATTTGGAAGGTTGTAGGTTATTCAATTATAACTAAAATTCCATTTGCAGTGAATAACAATGTATAGATGTACCTGTTACATGTGCCCAATGCATTTTGGGCAATAGCCCTTCATCAGGGCCAAATATCTGTAATGTAGAAGAAGCTGGACATCACTTTAAAGAACAATGGTGTCTGCCAATTATTAGTACGGCGATGTTGTTCCATGCAGGAAAGTCAAGTGCGAGAGTCACCAAATATAGATGAGGTGGAAAAATCACCCACACCTTTCACAACTATTTTTTCCACCTCATCTATATTTGTTGACTCTCACACTTTACTTTCCTGCATGGAACAACACCCCTGTACTAATAATTGGCAGACACCATATCTTAGAGGCCAGGCTCGAAGAAACTATACCTGAAGAAGAATCGGCCTTGAAGGGCCTGGGAAAAAGCCTGGGAAACTATTAATGTTATTATATTTCAGAATTTTGAAATTATATAAAAATTCACAATATATATATATGTCAATTTTTATATAGTTCCAAAGTTATAAAATAAATTAAAATTAAAAGTGTATTCATTGTTTTAAAGGTAATTATTTTTAATAAATACATTACAAGTAATAGTTCATCAATTGTTTTAAAGTAAATATAAATGAATTAATATGTATGTGTGTTTAACATTTTTAATTAAGTTTATTTAATATATATTTTTAAATTTATGATAAATCT
The DNA here is from genome assembly GCF_964263255.1 of Lissotriton vulgaris. Taxonomy (NCBI): domain Eukaryota; kingdom Metazoa; phylum Chordata; class Amphibia; order Caudata; family Salamandridae; genus Lissotriton; species Lissotriton vulgaris. The sequence continues at coordinate 790,844 of NW_028241521.1, forward strand.
TCTTTATATAAATTTGTATTATTTAACAGATTTAATATTTATTTTATTTTGTATATATATATATATATATACTATATGTTTTACTTCAATATTTTTTTAGATATTTTGGTACTACCTGTTGAAGTATAGAGAGTCGATATTTTTGCATTCTATATTTTTTTACATCGATATTTGGTCAGTGAACCGAAACAGCAAGCTGTTCACACTTTAAAAATAATCAAAAGATGGATATTGTGAATGCACAGAGAGAAAACATATTTGCCATTTAGTCTGAGTGCCTTCACCCCAACACCCAAACGATCTCACAGAGCAAGTATTGCCTGAAGAACTCAGGTCACTAGCTCTCATAAGAAGTGTCTTTTGTGGGAAATCAATAGAAATAAAATCACTTCTGTATGAATGTGGGTTACTAGTGGTAAAGTATGTTAGTTATTTACAAGTAATTACAAACAAACAAAATGTTAACAACACAACATTTTTTAAAAAACACAATAATATATAAATATTTTAACATTTTAAGTACAAATATATTTAATATTAATAAAAAACATATAATATGAAATACATATGACAAACGCTTACAAATATTATATTACATTAAAAAAAACTTTCAAAACAAAGAGATAGTTTTAATTAGAAAAATATTTAGAAACAAAAACAATAATTATGACATACATTTCACTAATATTTTTAACAGTTTTACGGTTCATTAAGTACTCATATCCCACAATCATGAAAATTGGCAACAATTGTACCTATTTTCAAGAAAACTGATCTGATGTCCCCAAGGTGCTACATGCTTATTTACATATAAGATATCACTGTTAAAATCAGTAGTAGGGTTATTTACAACCTCTTTGCTGCATGGGCTCAGAGACAGCAAATGCTGTCCCCATTACAAATTGGGTTTCATGCAGGATTGGGGACAACTAAACAATTTTTAAATTTGAGCCTAATAATTAATAAGTACATCTCAGTCAAATGCTACCCTCTATATGGCCTTTCTGGACCTTTCAACAGCATTTGACTCTGTTACCAGGTCCAAGTTGTGTCTAGGGCTTCTGGATATGGGTGTTGCAGCATCTCTTGTGAAGTTTTTGCATATTTTGTATATTGATCTGGTGGAAAAAGTGTGTTTAAGCCCAGAAGTTGAAATGTCCCCAGTATTCAGCCTCAACCACTGTATGCGCCAAGGATGGATTTTGTCCCCAATACTTTTTATTTTATACATTATTAACATTTTTCCTCACTTGACCTCTGTTCAGGTTGACACTCTTAGAGTCACTGACACCCATGTTGCTGCACTCCTGTATGCAGATGATGTGATCCTACTGGATTGGACCAGAAATGCACTGCATGTACTAGTGGACCGCTTCGTCCATTTGATGGATTGTCTCAACCTGGCCACTAACTATGGCAAACCCCACATCATGTCCTGTGGACCATGTAGAATTGACTCTCGTAGAAATATTATAAAGCTGCAGCACTTGCATAGTGTAAAAGATTTTTGTTATCAAGGCGGCATATTTAATTCCTCAAATTCGTTGCAGTCCCAATTCACTAGTTCATGCCTCAAACTTAGTAAGACAGCTGGACCCATCCTCAGTTTAGCTAAATTGAGAGGAAAGGGAACTATCACCCCACTTCTTAAAATTTACAATGCCCAATGCTCTTACGTATGGGCGAGGATATGAGGATTTCATAAATGTTCCCTCCTTCAGCTTGAGGAAAATCACATATGCAGAAGTTTTTTACAACTTTCCCTGCCACGTCTAGCTTTATCTTACACACAGAGTTAAATCAGTGCTACATTGAGAATAGTGTCCAATTGGCCCCTTTTTTCTCTGGGTCAATATATGGACAAACTTTCTAGCGCAGTTCTGTCAGGACGTCATCACAGATTGTCTTAGTTTGGATAATCGGGGCTCAATCTCCTGGTTGAAATACATCTCCTCAATATTACAGGAGTTGGGGGTGTCTTCTTTGTTCTTGTACCCCCAAAATTTTTACAAAGCAGATAAATCATGGGTAAAGAGCTTGTTTTGGGAATTCTGTGTTGATAAAGGTTGCAAAATGAATTGGTGAAAAGTACTGTGATGAGTTATTTTCAGACCCTCTTTAGTCCAGAGCCTATTTTATACCTTTTTTAGTATTAGTGCAATGTGAAGGGTTTCTTCTTTTCCTATTGAGATCTGGCTCAGTGTGGCGACTTATGAGCTTCAGAAAGCTTACCAATGCCTTGGGCGGAATATCCCGTGCTTGTCCTTATGACGAGGTCTCTATCTATCAATTAATCAATCAATCAATCAATCAATCTTATCATTTGTAGAGTGCACTACTTACCCGTGAGGATCTCAAGGTGCTGGGGGAGGTGGGGGTGCTGCTACTGCTCGAAGAGCGAGGTCTTGAGTAGTCTTCTGAAGGTCAGTAGGTCTTGGGTCGGCCGTAGGTGGGTGGGGAGGGTGTTCCAGGTCTTGGCGGCGGGGTGGGAGAAAGATCTGTCACCGGAAGTCGCTCTTTGGATGCAGGGGACTGCGGTGAGGTCGGCGGAGGGGAGCTGGCGGGTGGGTTTGTAGAAGCTGAGTCGCCTGTTGAGGTGCGCTGGCCCGGTGTTGTGGAGTGCTTTGTGTGTGTGGGTGAGGAGCTTGAAGACTATCCTCTTGTTGACAGGGAGTCAGTGCAGGGATCTCAGGTGGGGTGTGATGTGGCTGAGGCGGGGATGTCGAGGATCAGACGTGCAGAGGTGTTCTGGGTGCGTTGCAGCCATCTCAGGAGTTTGGGCGAAGCTCCTGCGTAGAGTGCGTTTCTGTAGTCCAACCTGCTGCTGATGAGGGTCTGGGTGACAGTTCTTCTCGTATTGATGGGGATCCATTGTAGATCCTGCAGAGCATACGGAGGGTGTTGAAGCAAGAGGAGGAGATAGCGTTGACCTGCTTAGTCATGGAGAGGGTCGAGTCGAAGATGACCCCTAGGTTGCGTGCGTTGTCGGTGGGTGGTGGGGTTGTTCCCATTGTGGTCGGCCACCAGGAATCATCCCAGGCTGAAGGGGTGAGTCCGAGGATGAGGACCTCAGTCTTGTCCGAGTTCAGCTTCAGTCGGCTGTTCCTCATCCATTTGGCGACTGCCTTCATTCCTTCGTGGAGGTTGGTTTTCGCGGTGTGGGGTCTTTGGTGAAGGAGAGGATCAGCCGGGTGTCATCGACATAGGAGATGATGTCGAGGTCGTGCTGTCGGGCAACGTGGGCGAGGGGTGCCATGTAGCTGTTGAACAGTGTTGGACTGAGGGATGAGCCCTGGGGTATGCCGCAGATGATCTCGGTGGCATCGGAGCAGAAGGGGGGAGGTGGACGCTCTGTGTTCTGCCAGAGAGGAAAGATGCGGTCCAGTCCAGGGCCTTCTCTTGGATCCCGGAGTCGTGGAGGCCTGATCGTAGTGTGCGGTGGCAGACCGTGTCAAAGGCGGCTGATAGGTCGAGGAGGATGAGGGCCGCAGTATCTCCGTTGTCTAGCAGGGTCCTGATGTCATCGGTAGCGGCAATGAGGTCGGTTTCGGTGCTATGGTTGATGTGGAATCCGGACTGGGACGGGTCCAGGATGCTGTTCTCCTCGAGGTAGCGGGTCAGTTGTTTGTTGACGGTTTTCTCGATGACCTTCGCCGGGAACGGGAGCAGGGAGATGGACCGGAGGTTCTTGAGGTCCTTAGGGTCTGCTTTGGGTTTCTTGAGTAGGGCGTTGATCTCAGCATGTTCCCAGCTTTCTGGGAAGGTTGCTGTCTCGAAGGAGATATTGATTACTTTCCGGAGAAGGGGTGCAATGGCTGTCCTGGCTTTTTTGAAGATGTGGTGTGGGCATGGGTCTGAGGGTGATCCAGAGTGGATGGTGTTCATGACCTTGCTGGTGCCGTTGTTGTTGAGGTTGGTCCAAGAGAGCAGGCTGTTGGTGCGGGTGGTGGTCGTGGTGGCAGAGGTCTCAGTAGTTGTCGGGCGGTCATGAATTTGAAGCTGTCGTGATTGTCGGTTATCTTGCGGTGGAAGAAGGTGGCCAGCGAGTCGCACAGGTCTTGCGAAGGAGGGATGTCATTGGTGTTAGAGCTGGGGTTGGAGAGCTCTTTCCCGATGTTGAGAGCTATTTGCTGTTGTGTGCGTTTTTGTCTAGGTGGGCTTTGAAGGAGGTCCTTTTAGCGGATCTGATGAGGTGATGATGTCTGCGGGTGGTGTTCTTGTGGGCTGTATAGCTGTCCGGTGTTCGTTCGCGGAGCCAGTTCTTTTCCAGTTTTTGGCAGGTTTGTTTGGAGGCCTGGAGGTCTTTGGTGAACCAGCTGGCTTTCGTGCTAGTGGGACTGCTAGAGGTTTTCTGAGCTGGGCTAGGGAGTTGGTGCAGTCATAGATCCACTGTCTGAAGTTGCAGGCCCCGGTGTTGGCGTAGGTGGGGTTGGAGGGTGGGCTCTGGGTGAGGGTGGTGGTTAGCTGGTCTTCGGTGACTTTGCTCCAGCAGCGGCGGGGCTTCTGTTGGGTGCGGTGTGTGTGTGGTGGACTTCCTGAAGGTGTAGTGGATGCAATGATGGTTGGTCCAGTGGAGTGCGGTGGTGTGGTTGAGGGAGATGTGGATGCTTGTGGAGAAGATGGGGACGAGGGTGTGGCCGGCGGCATGGGTGGATGTTGTGACGAGTTGTCTGAGTCCGAAGTTGGCGAGGTTGTTGATCAGAGTGGTGGATTTAGTGTCGTTGTTGTTCTCGAGGTGGAAGTTCAGGTCCCCGAGGAGGATGTAGTCCGTGGATGCCAGGGCGTGTGTGCTGATGAAGTCGGTGATGGAGTTGCTGAACTGTGGTCAGGGTCCGGGGGGGTCTGTAGATGAGAGTTCCTCTGAGGGTGGTGTTGGGGTCGGTGTGGATCTGGAAGTGCAGGTGTTCGGCGGTGTTGAGGGTGTCCTCGGAGTTGGTAGAGACCTTGAGGGTGGACTTGTGGACGATGGCGATTCCTCCTCCAACTCGATTGGTGCAGTCTCTGCTCATGATCTTGTAACCATCCGGGATAGCTATGGCGATGTCGGGTGCTGAGGCAGGGTTAAGCCAGGTGTCCATCAGGAAGGCAACATCTGGGGATGTTGAGTCGAGTAGGTCCCAGAGTTCGACGGCGTGTTTGCTGGCGGAGCAGGTGTTGAGGAGGATGCATCTGAGGTGTTGCGTTCTTTCCTGTGTAGTGGTTTGGCGGGGCGGGTACGAGTGAAGCTGCAGTTCCGGCAGGTGAAAGGTCCTTGGGTGCGCTTCGGGGTGACCCGGAAGCAGGTGTGTTCTCATCCGGGGTTGAGTGAGTGGAGGGTGCTGGCATTGTAGCGGAATCAGGCGTTGTGGCATTCGTGGGGACCAGGGGTTCTGGTGCTGGGCATGGTCCAGGTGCGAAGGGGCGCAGAAGGGCTTGCTTTCAGCACGCCAGCGGCACGGCCGCACGGCGGCCACCATAAGAAGGGGAGGAGGAGGAGCTGGGAGGGGAGATCGGCAAATGGGCGTTCGAAGGGGGCGGGCCGAAGGGGATGCTGCGGCAGGATGCAGGACCGGCGAGGAACAGAAGGCAAAACGGGCACAACAGCACAAACAGGTACAGAAGCTAAAGTAAAGCACAAAATACAGTTTACAGACGGCAAAGAGAGGCACAAAATACAGTTTACAGACGGCAAAGAAAAAAACACAGTAACCAGACAAAAACAAAACAAAGTCCTACCACTGGCCACCAGGGATGTGGCGCAGGTGGTAGCCTGTGGGTGGAGGTGGACCTCGAACTACAGCAGCAGCTGGGACTCAGACACGGGCACAGTCAGCTGGAGCTGCCCGGTGTGGGGAGCGACCTGCCTGGCAACAGGGTCAAGTGTCACTCCCCACGCCGCGCTTCTATGCCATCACTACTGCATAATGTTCTTTTGCAACTATTTTAATTATTCATGAAGTCATTTTCTTAAACCCTATTAAAAACTTTAGGGTAACATAGATGTGGGCAGGCTCTGCACAAGTTGCAATTCTTGAATATGCCAATTATCTGTTTTAGGCAGAGTGTTTTTCTTAAAGCTGCAATTCTAGCCAGAAATTCAATGGAAGGGTAACAATTTCTGTGTTACTGGTATAATAGCACCTCAGTTTTATATATTTATAGTTTTTAATCATGCTGTATTTACACTTCATATGCATATTGCAATTTTTATGTATGCTGCAAGTGTGATTCATAAGCTGCTGTTATACTCTGCTGAGCGCTTTGCCTATATATAATAAGGATTAGCACATTATGTTAATGCTTTGTTCCATTGCAAGAGGTGATGTTCTTTTTAACCTGTTTTATACATTTTTTCTGTGTATTTTATTGATATGTGTATTTTATGGCCTTGATTGGTAGATTATAGATAGAGTCTTTGAATTGTATTGAGTTCCTAAGATCCTATATTGTTCATTTGTGTACATGTAGGATATATGCTAAATAGTTAGTTGAATGATTGAGAAATGTTTTGATAATTTTAGTTTCACCATGACAATGTATTCCTAACCTAGGAGGACACACTAAAGACCAAGCAACTTTTGTAGGAGCTTTAGTTGTCTGGGTACGGAGCTCCAAACTCTTTGTAGCCTTCATCACCCTGGATCATGAAAAAGGCACATTTGATTGAGTTGAGTGTCAATTTCTCTGGGCATTGATGAGGTGCCTGGGTTTTGTATCCTTGTTTATAAGATCCAGGCACTTTATCAATCTACCTGGTCTTAGGTAACAACCAATGTGAACAACCTTGCCCATTTCAACATTTGAGGCAACACAATATGTTTATTTTACCAGTTTGACTAAAGAAGGGAGACTGAAGAAGGGAGACCTACATAAAGGAGAGTATAACGATATAATGTTTGCAAATTCATCAGCTGAAGGCTTTTTAATAATCCATCAAGAAACATTGGAGATATTGTTCTATGGATTGGTCAAGCCACTGATTCACTGATTTTGTCCATCCATTTGTGGATGGTAGTTGGTACACTATCATTGTCTGATACCCATTCTGTTAATCAGTTTTTTTACAAAAGAGAGGTGTAAATTGAGGTCCCTGATAATAGTTTTCAGGAGCCCATGTCAACTGTACCAGAACTGCAACGGAAGATGTGAAGGATGAAGATTTCTACTATTTCTACTGTAGGGGTAGTATCTTGAAAGGAATGTTATGTTCCATTTTAGTGATGTTATCCATGAATACAAGCAATGTTTTGGAAGCATTCCATGGGGTAATTCTACAATCAAGTCGATAGAGAGCATGTTTCAGGATTGTGTTGGAGTGGGAACAGGCTGCAGAAATACAGTTGCAGGCATATGCAATGACTTGAGCTTGTGTGACTCACTTCTGAAAAAACTTCCATTATCAATGTTTTTAGACATGACTACTAATTATGATGCTATTTCATAACTGTGAATCAAGGCATCTTGCAGGGAAGAAATAGTGCTTTGCATGGATATAGCAAACCTATCTATAAAGACCTCCCGCCAGGTTCGTTGATTATCCATTTTTGAGTTTCAATAGTCTGTTATTTTGTCTTGAATAGCAAACTAGAGAAATCTGAGGTAAGTACAGCAGGGGTACACAAAGCAGAGCTGAGTATTTCAGAGCCATCACTTTGCCAAGAAAGCACACCAAGCTTGCCATGTTCTAGAACGCTTGCTCTTGTTCTTCATCCAAACTAATAATGTCTATTCTTTGTCAGCTGAATGATAGACTTGATGATGGGAGAAGTCCTATATGAACTTCAGATAAAAATAAGTAAACCTCTTACTTGATCATCTGTATGTGAAGAGACTGAGTATTAACAACCAGTGATCGCATTCAAGGCCATGGTGTTTTTTTCTTGTGTTAGACCTGGCATCCTTGGCGTGGTTTCCCCTGTCTTTTTGCCTCTACCTCCTATGGTTTTGGCTGTGTGCTGGCTTTTGTTTCTCCTGGATTAGGCACTTTGGACCCTTTGTCACTGTTCGTCAGTGCCAAAGTGCAAGTGCTCCCGGTGTAAATTGTAATTCTGATTGGTTATCCATGCTTGGTATATTTTATTTACTGGTAAGTCCCTAGTACAGTGCACTGTGTGGGCCCAGGGCATGTAAATCAAATGTTTCTAATGGGCCTGCAGCACTGATTGTGCAACCCACACCAGTAGCCTTTCCAATGTGTGTCAGGCTCGCCTCTACAGTTTCTCCACGTGCAGTTATTAACTGCCATGATGACCTGGCAAATGCACAACTTGCCAGGCCCTAACCTTCCCTTTTCTTACATGTAGGTCACCCCTAAGGTAGACCCAAGGGACCCCCATGGGCAGGGTGCAATGCATGTTAACGTTAGGACATGTACTGGTGTGTTTCACATGTCCTGATAGTGAAATACTGTGTATTATATTAACTATGGCAAGGACTAGCTCTCCCATAGGATATCATTGGAGCTGCTTGTTACATTTTACAAGTGTAACTTTCAATCTGGAAAAGCTAGAGATTTGGGGTTTGGGCTTTCTGACCTACTGTTAGAAATGGGGGTCTCTAGTTGGCAGAGGTAGGTACCTTTGTCCTAATAGGGACCCTTGGTTCTAGTTAGGGTATGGGGTATACACACTTTAGATGACTGCTGCTCACCCCCTTGGTAACTTGGCATGAGCAGACAGGCTTATCTCAAAGGCAGTGTGTAAAGTATTTGTACCTACACACTGAGTAACACAGTGAAAACCCCACAAAAGGACACCACACCAGTTTAGAAAAATAAAATACCTCTGTCAAAACTAATAGGACCAAAACAACAAAAATCGAACATACACAGTTAAAAATATGACTTTCAAAAGGTTTCAAGAACTTGTTCCATAGAAACTATAGACGCATGATTTTTCACCAAAGTACCTGTAGATGCGTCAAAGTTCCAAAAGCCAAACAGCTGCAAATTAAAAAACAAAGAGATGCAACACTCCTGAGACCTTAGGGAGGTGATGCGACAGTCCCGCTGCACCTTGAGAAAAGGTTGCCTTGAATCCGGTCTGTATGGGGAGTGATGCGTTGATTCTTTGTGACAGTTCCAGTCTGCAAGTGAGGCGTCGGACAAACTTGCCACACAGGTTCAATGCGTGGAAATTCGGGATGCGTCTGGCAGCGATGCAGCAGCAGTGTATGGCACAGGGTCAGTTTTCTTCAGCTGCCACCACTCAATGCGTCAATTTTTGCAGTGCTGATAGGTGCTGAGTCGGTTTTCGCAGCGGAACAGCGATGCGTGGAAATTCTTCTCGCGCAGTGGTAATGCGTCGGAAAAACAGCTGCAGGAAGAGCAATAGGTCGATTTTTGCAGTTCTGTAAGTTTCTTCTTTCTTCTAGCTCTCAATCAGCAACAACAACAAACTTGAGTGGTCCAAAACTGGAACAGGCACCTCCTGGCAGGTCAGAACTCACAGCAGCAAAGTTCAGGGAAGCTGGGGATGACGTCTTTGTGTCCCTGAGACTTCAGAACAGGAGGCCAGCTCACACAGGTCCATGGAGATCTCCTTCAAGCAGGAGGCACAGCACACAGAAAAGTAATTCTCCTTTCTTTGGCAAGAACAGCAACTTCAGGCCACAGAGCACACATCAAAGGGGCAGTACTTCTCCTTCAGTCTCTCCAGCTCTTCTCCTGGCAAAGGTTCCTCTTGAATTCCAGGAATTATCTAAAGTTCAGGGGTTTTAGGTCTAAAATGTATCCCCCAAAATGTCTTTGTTCTCTTTGTGCAAGGCAAACTGAGCCCAGTTCAAACCAGTTCTGGGGGCACTTTGCAATTGCGCAACAACCTCCATTGTCAGTATGAGCAAAGGCTCCAGACACACTACAGAGTGGTGGAGCCAGCATTGTGGAAGGCAGGCACAGCCCTATTCAGGTGCATGTGCTACTCCTCCCACCACTCCAAAATGCAGATCAAGCTTATTCAGCCTAGTGCTGACTCATCCAGACTCTCTGGAGCCACTGCACATCGCCAGCATCTGTCACTTCAAAGCCAGACAGTCAATCCACAAACAGGCAGAAGCACACAGAATGGCTGAACAAGAAAATAGCCACTTTCTAAAAGTGGGATTTTTAATAGCACAATTCAAAAACAATCTTTCTAAAAGATGTGCACTAAATTCTGAGTTTAGAGATACCAAACTCCATTTTTCCATCTTACCCCTATGGGATGATTTGCGTGTAAAATGTTACAAATCGTTTCCCAATCTGTCCTATGGGCAAAAAAAGCCTTTCAATAGTGAAAAATGAAATTGGCAGTATTTCACTATCAGGACATGTTACACTTACTAGTACATGTCCTACCTTTCACATACACTGCACTCTGCCCAAGGGGGTACCTTGGGTCTACCATAGGGGTGTCCTACATGTAAGAAAAGGGAAGGTTAGGGCCTGGCAAGTGGATGCACTTGCCAAGTTGACATGGCAGTTAACACACTGCCCACAGACACTGCAGTGGCAGGCCTGAGACATCTTTTCAGGGCTACTCATATGGGTGGCACAATCAGTGCTGCAGGCCCACTAATAGCATTTGATTTACCAGCCATGGCACACTTAGTGCACTTTATTGGGGACCTGCTAGTCAATCAAATATGCCAGTCATGGACAACGAATCACAATAACAATTTACACAAAGAGCATATGCACTTTAGCACTGATTAGCATTGGTAAAGTGCCCAGAGTCCTATAGCCAACAAATGCAGGTCAGGAAAAAATAGGAGGAAGAAGCAAAAGGTTTGGGGATAACCCTCAAGAAAGGCCATTTACAACACAGCCCCCTTCCAGGCTAAAGCCAGGGTAGACCAATCGATACCTTAATGGGCTTCCCTGCTTGGGGCGATAGAACATGGAACCTGGCCGGCAAAAGCAGAGGTTTATTCCCGTTTTACGCCTTCCTGAACCCAGTTGGATCCCTCTATCCATAATCTTAGGCCCACTAAGCTAACCCGTGAGGAACCCTTCTCACCTTTGAACCCCATCTGTGCAGCACCTAAACTTACTTTGCTCATGGATGTGTCCCAACAGGCAGTCAGTACCCCCATGGCTAACACAGTGCTGTGGCCTAGTTCACCACCAGGTTGTGAATCCTGTCCACATCTCAGGGGCAACTCATTACAACAGAACAGCATGCCACAGTGGCCACTGACAGCTGTCAGTCATGAGAGCCAGGCCTCAGGCCTCTCTAACCTCTGTAGCATCAGAGAGTGGGGGACAGTAGCCCCAGGTGCCGGGAACCCTTTGTCCACTCTTCCTCCTGCCAAGTCAGGTATGGAATCCTGACACTCCCCCACCAGCCCAGGGTCTGTACCCTGCAGCTGGACAAGAGACTGGAATGGCTCTCCCACACCCTGTCTTCCTCCCTGTGGCTCTGCACCCTACCACTTGGAGTGTTACCCCAGAAGACAAACAAGTAGGGGCACTGTTAGCAGTCACCGTTTGCTCCTGGTCCGGGGGGACACCCTGAACCTGGTCCTCCAACCCAGGGTCTGTCTCCTTAGGCTGGACCTGTGCCTGGCAACGCAGGGCTTCCATTGGAGTCCACCAAACACTCCTCATGAGTTGTGCAACAGTCTTCCTGGCACAGCTCTTCAGCCCCCTGTCCACCTGACAGAGAATGAAGACCCCCACAGGCCAACCATGGCCTCATCAGGGCCAGCCTTAGTGACCTCAGAGCTGGCAACCCCTGACCAAATGTTCCTACCGCTGGGGACTGCGTCCCTCTTCACCCTTTTTTCTGGACTCATGCACCCTCCTCCTTGGAGCTGTGCTGCCAGACACAAGAACTAGTGGGATGCTTGTTACAGTAGTTTCCCCCAGTTCACCTGACACTTTGGGATGCCCCCCAGGGGATGACCGCCTGTGACAGACTAGGTTGCCCTCTTGGTGTTCACTCATGCAATCAACCAGGCCCTGGGACTGGGTTTCAGGCACCTTAGGACACAGTCCATTCTCCTCTGAGACAGGATGTGGTACCCTACACCCCTCCCACTACACCAGGACCTTTCTGGGCTACCACTAACCTCCCCTACCTCACTTGGTTGGGGAAAACCTGTGCCACCCCCTTTAGGATCACTCCGAAAATGTTCCTCAGATCCTCTGGGATCCACCAGAAGGTCTATCTCCAGTGTAAGCTCCCTGGGGCTAGAAACCTCATACTCTATAGGGTGTTGGCATAGCTCTGGAAAACAGGGACATAACATATGATCTCCAACAATTCAAACACACAGCCCCACATAGTTATTAACCAAGCTACTCTTTGCCTCACTATCCAGTGCCTCACACAAGTACCTCACATCACGCTCCTGAGACTGGCAAGAAATAATCTGACTGTCTTTGTCATTCAACCCTCACTCTTCTGGTTAGTCTCCACACTCACATGCCAAGGTTTCTACCATGGGGGAACCTCTCTCCCTGCACCTCTTATCTGGAGTCAGTTGAGCATCCCGTCCCACTATTAGGACTATGAACCCCTGTGCTAGTTTCCCAATCTACCTCAGGGACACTGTGCACCACTGAAGCTACCTCATAATCCTTAACCCCTTGGTGCATGTCAATCCTCTCTTTAAAGTCAGGCATCACATCTCTGGGTGTGTGTACGTCTCCAAGCCCCGGATTTCCATGTATTGTGCCTTCGCACCATGCACTACTGACACAGTACCCGCAGACCAGAACCGTCTTGGAATCTACGCATTACTACCCCCTATAGTCCCGATTTGATGTATCACTTTGCCTGCGTGCAGCAGAACTGTCGAATCACCTCCGAAAGGACCCAGAAACTGACAAATCACTGGGTTTTCTGACTCTTCCCTCCTCTGTGGCTGTTTTGACACATTTGAGATACTTTATGTAAAATTAGTGCATCCATAGTTTTCTATGGACAGAATCGCATTAAAAAGTCATATTTTGAGTTTTTGCAATTTTTATCCTATTTGGTTTAGATCAACATATATTATCTGTTCTAAACTGGTATCGTGTCTATCTGTAGTGTTTGAGATAAGCCTGACTGCTTGTGCCAAGCTACCCAGGGGCTGAGCAAAGGTTATCTTAGGTATGTAATCCCCTCATCCTGAGATCCTGAGTAGAGAGAAGGGTCCCTACTTGAACAGGGTGTAAGCCACTTCCAAATAGAGACCTCCATTTCTAACACTGGTGGTTAGCGGTGAGGATTATGACTTGTGTTTGTACTTTGTCATAAAGTGATCAGTGTGCTCTACTACTTAGTGCAGAACATTAGGTGAGCACTTACTGTTTTTGACTTTTTGTCCTACTTTTGTGATAACCCTTGAAGTATCCACGTGCCATTCCTCTCCGTGGTGAATCAGCAAGTGAGGTTGCAGGATTGGCGTTTGAGATTGGAATGTTATATTCTCACAAAGTAGATCAGCTCAAGCTATTTTGCAAAGAGTTATGATGTTCCATGAGGAGCTCCGCCAGGAAGGAGGAGCTGCAGAAGGACTTGAGTGCCTGATAGGCAGACTGAAAATGGGAATATGGGGGTTGTAATGCTCAGGATTTTCATGTTTGAGCATCTTCTAGGAATGGCAGCAGTGTGTCATCCAGGAATCTATCCTCAGAGGAGCTTGAGATCAGGTGACAGAAGAGGAAGCATGTGAGAGAGCATGAAAGTCTCAAGTTTGAGAGCAAAAAGTTTGAAATGGAGCTCCAACAGCATGAGAAAGAGAAGGAGAAGCCCCTTGCTCTGGAACAGAAAAATCTGTTGTTGGCTCATGAGTTAAGTTTGAAGCAACTGGACATCAAGGTCACTTCAAATGGTGGCAGCATGAAGGCAGTGCAGTGCAGTCTGTGAGAAGGGTGAACATCCCAATTCATTTGGTATACGATGTTATTAAGGGTGATGACATACACGCTTGGTTTACCAGATATGAGGTAGTCTGTCATATGAATGAGGTCCCTGAGAAGCAGTGGGGAGGGGTCCAGTAGAACAACTTTGAGAAGGAAGGGAGGGGCACTTTGGCAGCCCTAGGGGACACAAACACCCTCACCTAACCTATCATGAAGGGGGCCTTATGTACCAGGTATGGGCTCACCCCAGAGGAGTATAAGGAAAAGTTTGGATGTTTTAAGAGCACTGATTCTCTTACTTGGTTGGAATGTGTTAATCATTTTTTCAGATTACTGGATGTTTGGATAAAGGGCAGCAAGGTAACTGACTATCAAGGGTTGTATGATTTGATTGATTGGGAGACTTGTGGAGTCTTCGTTTGCCAGAGTTGTGCCAGCATCAGGTAGATAACAAGCTGAATGACCCCAGGAAGCGTGCTCAGGAGGTGGACTGCTGGACGACGAGTACCAGAATCCACAAGGGGTATGTAGGAGTCCCAGCAAAGGGTGGGTAGGGTCTCCAGCAGAATAGTAGGGGGATAAGGGTAAACAGAAGGTGTTTTCTGAAGGGCCCCAATATGGTTCCTGGGATAAAGGTTCCCAGTCCCCCTGTGGTAAGAAACCATGGATCTCTAAGGGGAAGCCTGCAGAAAGGGATCCAGGTAAGTGTTTTGCATTTGGTCAGGAAGATCACTTGAGGGGGACCCCAAGTGTCAAAAGTACACACTGGCGCCCACTAGTGCACAGTCACATGGTTTGGTTAGTGTATTGCTTGGGGAAGAGTTGGTCCCAGGTGATGGGTATGAGCCAGCTGAGATAACCCTTGCCTCACTAGGGGACGGCGAGATGGTCCAGAGGACCCTTGTTCTCGAAAAGACCAAGAAATACAGGCAGTGGGTGACTATCAACAGAAAGAGGCTGGAGGCTCTGTGAGACACTTGAGCCAGTGTGACATCCCTCAGGTGTCAATTGGTGACTGAGGAATAGGTGATCCCCAATGTACTTCACCCTGCAGTTGCAGTAGACAACTCTGAGCACCTGTGTAAGGTGGCTCAGGTTCTCTTTGAATGGGGTGGAGGGGTCTCAGGTACCTTCAGAGTAGTTGTGTGTCCAACCATGCCTGTTGATTGTTTGCTTTGCCATGATCTGGAGAGCTCTCCTTTGGAAAAGGTTGAACACCGGTCTCATTTGGAGATGGTGGGTCTGACTATGTTGGCGTGTGTGACCACTTTGTCAATGGCAGCCAGTAGGGGTGATGAAGAGGACCTTAAGCCTGAAACAGGGGCCTAGGTGCCTGCCAGAAAGAGGAAGGGCAGGGGGCATGAGAGAAAGGGAACCTCCCTCTGATGTTCCCCCAGTCCAGGAGTGGGGTGACCTCGAGAGGGATGCCCCAGAACCTACAGGGGAGCAGGTAGCTGAACTGGAAGAATTACCTGAGCTAACCCAATGGCAGCAGAAAGGGGGTCCCACCAGGAAGTAGTTCTGCAAGGAGCAGAGGGCACATTACCTACTCTTGTTGGTTTGTGGCAGCAGGCTGCAAACTAGGCAGCTGGTATTCAGTCTGGATCACATTGGATCTACTGGGAGAACAGTCTCCTCTACAGAGAGCCTAAGGTTGCTGAGCCAGAGCCAGCCCATGTGCTGGTGGTACCCCATGCGTTCAGAACCTTCCTACTGAGTCTGGCTCATGACATGATTTTGGCAGTACCTTTGGGACAGGACAAAACCTTTGACAGGATTGTCACCCACTTCTTATGGCCCCCAGATGTGAAGGTACTCTAATGCACTTTGTAGGTCTACACATACTTGCCAATCAAGTCTTTTTTGAGCGGAATTGACATTGTAGGACCCCTGGACTGCAAGACAGCCCTAGGCAGCAAGCACATCCTGGTATTGGTGGACTATGCCACCTGGTGCCCGAAGGCTACATCTCTCAGAACAATGACAGCCGTTGTGGTGAGTCGGGCATTGATGGGGATCTTTTCCCACTTGGGTTTCCACAGAGAGGTGGTATCTGACCGGTTTACCAACTTCATATCCAAGTATATGACATTACTGTGGGAGGATTGTGGTGTAACCTATAATTTATGAAATTTGAAAATTCAGTCAGACAGTGGCGTAGGAGAGAAATAAACCACAAGATTAGATAGGCTAGACTTTGTAAAAATTTTAATCAATAGGGTTAACGCTTCAGCATTATCAATCAGAAATAATCCTGTGTATGAATTTTCGAATTGATTATTAAAAATAATCAAAACACACAAGATGATGGATAGAATGTTGTTCATTGGCAAAACATTCACCCCCAGTCACATATCTGGGTTTAATCCATCATTATTTTGCTCACCAAGCCACCCCAGTTCAGACATGGCCATATGTAAATCAGTCTTGACCCTGTGCCTCATGCGAACAGTCCAGCCCCAACTGCCAAGCCATGTCTTCCCTGGACCGGAATCAAGCATCCTTGGACCGGTTTCAGGGTTTCACCCCTCTTCAGCCAGGATAGCTTGACTCCAGTGGCTTAGTGAGCACGGGACCCACGTCTGGGCATACCCCTTCCACATAGGGCGAACAGCAATACACAAAAGATGATGGACGGAATGTTGCACATTGGCAAAACATTCACCGCCAGTCACAGATCTGGGTTTAATCCATTGTTATTTTGCTCACCAAGCCACCCAGTTCAGACTTTGCCATATGCGAATCAGTCTTGACCCTGTGCCTCATGGGAAGAGTCCAGCCCGAACTGCCAAGCCATGTCTTCCCCGGGCCAGAATCAAGCATCCTAGGACAGGTTTCAGGGTTTGTGCCCCAAACAACATGGTTGGTATTATGTACTTTACCCATACTTTCAGACAATATAAAGCAATTCTTCATGAAGTAGAGGTAGATGCAGAATGGCAAACTCTCACAAAGTTGGTTACTACCCAAAAGGTGGGATTGGAAACTGTTCAGTTGTTTAAAACTAAAGTTGTGGCCACAGTCATGGATAAATTCCACTTCTATGGAGAAAATATTACCTCTTTTTTACTCTTCCTATTTGTGATTCATAATGGATCACAAATCTATTTTCAAGTGAGAAAAAAAGTCTGGTTCATAAAAGGGCTTTGATACATTTAAGAAAAATATGCCCCCCCAGAGTACCTCTGTACATAGGTCCTGTGATTCACTCACAGACTTCTATTTGCTTCCACAGAAGAGCAGTGCCTCCACCTCCCCCTCCGAGTGCCACAGGGACAGTAGGAGCTGACGTCCCACCTTCTTCCGGTAGGATTTATATTTCAAGTAGCAATGTACTGTTTTCTTTTTTAATGGAATTCTGAATAATTCTTCATCACACTTGCAATTATAATATGCATATTAAGTTGGGTTATTATTTTATTTTTTTAATGTTCATTCTTTTTAAAACAAACTTCACTTACCAAATGTCAAATAGATAAAGTAAACAGCAGAGCTAAAATGGTCAACAGTGAAAAATACATAACCAGTTATGATAAAATACTAATGCTTTCCTTTAATATCAAAAGTTATATTTTGCTACTACATTTTCTATGTATGGTGATGTTGCCTCGAAATGTAGTACTACAGTCCTGCAGACTTTACACCAGTGGCATTTTTCCATCTAAATGTATCTATACTCTTGTTGATGTTGCAACAAGGCTGGTTTTACATTTAATTGTGTCTTATACCTTATTTCCACATCACTGCTGATATTGCGCAAGGTTTCATGGCCTGATTGCTGACTTTAATGGATGATTTGCACAGTGTTGCATGCCTGCCTCAATAAAATAATCATAGAAATCTGGCTAAAAGCTGAGTCTACATACTGCTTCCAGCAGGGAGTACAGAACTGAAACAGAGCGTGGCACAGAGTACGGGATCAGGTGACGACGGTCTTTATAAACAGCCAGTGCAAGTCCTACCTACCTAGTATTAGCGGGGAGAGCCAGGAATCTTGGAGATGTGCTACTGAGACAGACAAAGATGAGGTAGAGAGAAGCAGGACCATGAGTCGTCCACCCTCAGTGTGAGTGAATGTTTGGAGCTGGTGGCCCTGCAGCGAACAATAACCAAAGGCCCTGTGTCAGTGGATACTAAAGGTCCTGGGAGATGATGCATCTCTTTACAGCCAACATTGATAATAACGGCAAAATATGAGAGAAAAGTCAACCAGAGAATAACAACAGAGTACCCGGCTTATTAAGATGCAGGGCAGCTGACCTGGCACACAGAAGTAAGGGATCTCTGCACAAATTAGTTTATTGGCTATAGGAGGCACACGAATTTAAAATAAAAACCTTGAGGGGTGATCTGGATAAACCATGATACATACAAAGCACCTAAGGCAATCCTGGCTGATGCAGGCATCCCCATGGAGCCTGTGACATAGGTAGTAGATAATGTTAAGCAATGGGGACATGTTAATATGTAATAAACCTGGAATTGAGGGGCAACATAGACTTGCTAATATGTAAGCAACCCTGAGTTAGTCATTGCTATAAATGTGAGAGATGTTCAGATCACCTACATGGCAAAATATTGCAGCTATTGCTAATGAAAGAGTCTGGGAAGTCATTACAGATTCACGGAATCCTCGAGGAGATAGCAGGGACAATTCTGAGCACTATATTTGACTAGAATTGCAGTGAGGAAATTGTCGGCAGCAGTGGTTGACACATCTCACAGGTACTATACGGTGGAACATTCTTTGCTGGCTCCCAGGTTATCACTAGAAGACTTTTAGAGCAATGTGATGCTGTCCTAATTTAATTGATGACAAAATAAACAAAAATTCATGCACAGATGGACCAGATGAAAGCAACACATCTGATTGTGCGCTGTATATGAGATGGTGAAGATGAGCCGATATCCGCATCCGAAGAGTGACCTCCGGTGGCAGATCGTTCACCCACCTCGCTGCCAAAACCTGGAACACCCTCCCCATCCACCTACGGCAGACCCAAGACCTGCTATCCTTCAGAAGACTCCTCAAGACCTGGCTTTTTGAGCAGTAGCAGAATTCCCCCCCCCGCGCCTTGAGACCTTCACGGGTAAGTAGTGCGCTTTAAAAATGCTACGATTGATTGATTAATTGATATTGCTGGCTAACAATTATCTCAAACAGAAATGGGTCTATATCAAGCCCTACAATGAAGATCTGGACACTTGCCTCCAGTGAAATATCAGAAGAACAGTGGACGTGACTGCATCCATAGCTATGGGGGGGTGCAAAGTATTCGTTGAGACATGACTGCCTACGTTTTTTGGGGATGGGCCTGTTTCTTGGCTTTGTCCATAGTGCATGAATCATTGATGGCAGGATGCTCCATGTGGCCCCTCCACGTAGATCTTCCTTAGGTTGATAAATTACCATGCCCTCAGGATGACAAGGGAAAAAACAACTCAACAGTATTGGTGTTTTACTCCATTAAAAGGGGAGATAAAATGATTCAGGATTATGTGTAAGTCACTAAGGATGAGAGCCCTAGCTATAAACTACAAGGCAACCTAGAGAACCCACATAGGGCAACTCACAGATGAAATCTACACTGGAAAATGCACACAGCACATATTTCGAGTTCAAACCATAAAGGTTTATTTACAATTTAGCAATCATTACAGAAGGCAAAAGGCCATGGTTAGTCTTTTCAATTATAAATACTCAAAATGCAAATAAAGTTGGAATCAGCAAAGGCAATCTTAGCTCAGATATTATATAGTCAAAAGCCAGAACCAAATATGGTCTAGCACAAACAATTCATAAATAAAAAAGCAGATAGCAATAGGGACTCTGCAGTTTTAGAGACAGAAGAGAATCATGAAAAATATTCCAAGATCAAAGTCAAACAGTCTGTCATGGAGTCCGTCTCCAATTGTGGTGACTTGGTACTTTCTATGTACATAGGCTCTTCCGCTTTCAAAAATTCATCAGCCACCATAAAATTATAACTACATTCACTTTCTCTAGTCATTTCAAGTATTTCAGGATTTTCAGACTTCTTCACCTCATACACATAACGTCTAACTACTGTTCAATTCTAAGTCTAGAATGCATCTTTGAATTTCATTCACATATCTGCTAATTTGGTCTCTTTTCTCAATAAATTCTCTAATAAAGTTCTGTTGAAAATAACTCAATCTGCACACACTTTCTCAATTTTAATGTTAGTTATGTTACAATACTTAATTCATCTTACACAGTTCGAAACAGAACCTAACTGGGAAACAGTCTTGAAAGTTTCTCTAATGGAATATTTGAAAGAGGATTATTTATTTTCAAGACGTCTTGACCACAAATAATAGATACAAAGACACTACATGTTAAGAAAATGGAAATTCTCCCCTCTGAGACATAAGTTGCCAAATATGTTCCGACACAGTTTGTAACATTCATAAAGCCAAGATAGCAATCTGACAAACTAGTTTATACAATTTCTCATCCCAAGAATCAGCTAAATGAATATTATGCAATTCAATTTCAGATTTAGGCGAAACGTATCCTACCGCTGAATATGAGAACTACTTTCTGCATTCAAAGCAAGCATGAGATGAGGGAATCCACTAGCATACTCTTTTGAGGTGTCTTGAACTCCCCTGTACTGTCTATATATTTACACCAGTCTCTCATAACATGCCTGTACTGACTCCTTAGGCTCTTGCGTTCCTAGTTGGTGACCAACTAATTTCTCTCTGTCGAATGTTAGGGCCCAATTACAGTGGCGGTCAGAAGAGCATCCGACTCCCATCACATCGGGTTGGAAACCTTCTGACATGTTGTCGGCAGTTCCACTCTCCCAATTAACATGCAATCACTATGTAGGCAGTCGGAAACATCCCCTTTACCATTTCGGCTTGTGCTGTGGTCTGGTGAAAGGGCCGCAGCACAAGCTGCAGTGAAAAAAGGGATGTTTTGAGACATCCATTCCCCATGTGCTAGGCACCATGTGGTGCATGGTACACAGGACATGGATGTTTGGGGGAACACCACAGGTAACCCCGGGGTCATACAGCTGAGGCCCACAGGAGATGAGGGCCCTGATAGGGGCCCCCGAAGTCCCTTTCTAACTTCCTTTCCATGGCATTGGACTGGCTAAGTCTCCAAGTATTCAATCACTAAATTATATTTCTTAATTTTCTAGTGTGTTACTCAAGGACGCTCTGTAGCTGGCCATTCTACAATGCTTCTGTAATCGACCCACACATCTTTAGAAGTGATAATGTCAAACTTTGTAATCAAATCTATCCAAAGTACTATGGAACACGGGGCATGGATGTTTGAAGGAACACCACTGGTGCCCCTAGGGCCATATAGTGGAGGCCCAGAGGGGATGGGGGCCCTGCTAGGGGCCCCCAAAGTCCCTTTTGACAGTTTTTCCATGGCCTCGGACTGCCATGGAAAGGATGTCGGAAAGGGGCATTGTAATCCTTATGGCAGTGCATGCCCAGAGACCGCCTGAATTGTAGAAATTATGATCTGACCGAAAGCCTTACGAGCTCCTTGAGCCTGTCGGACTCATTGGTGGGTCCCTCTGACTGCACTGCATCGGTTGGACTGATAGCATCCTAATGTGGCAGTCGGACCACTATACCGGATGACGGTTCGACCGCATTGATATATAATTCTCCAAATGTTCAACAACTAAATTATATTCAGGAATATTCTAGTGTGTTAGTCAAGGAGGCTAGGTAGCTGGCCATGCTACATTAATTCTGTAGCAACCCACTCATCTTCAGAATTGATAATGTCCAATATTGTATGCAAACCTATCCAAAGTTCCTTTGAAATTGTTACAAACATTTCAACCTCTGTCCACCATATTTCTGACCGTTCTCTAAGCTCTAGAAAGTTTGAATTAATGTTAAAAGGTTGAATCTCTTATATGGTACATACACATATTTTCCTCTATGAACTTCTCTCATTAGATATACAGCAACCACTGCATACTCAGAATCCCTCATACTAGTTTATTTTTCAGATTTTCAGATGTTTTTGTGTTTCCCCTTCCTTTGACCAATTAGCTCTAAATCCTTTCAAATCTTCCCACTTATTTATACTCCTATTTTAAATATCTAATGTGTGTTCTCAACATAATGTCTCATTCCTGGTATTTCGTCTTCCCTCATGTCATTCTTCAATATCTTCATCATAACAGTTTATAAAAATTCATATTCTATTCACCCACCAATTCCCCAAGCTTCTGGTATGCGTCACACACACATATAGCTGCCTCCTTACTCAGGAATCTCAATTCTTCTTCATTATATGATGATATCTGCATTAATACTACAAATGAAAATTTCTCCAAATTCAATTTTAAGTCTGTAAATGTCAACGTCTTTTGCTACCAGCTTTCTCAGTGTTAGTACTGATAAACTAGGTCTCGGAGAAGCAGGACTTGGCTTTCCAGATCAACTTTCCTGCTCCTTTGGGCTTGTTTCACCATTATATAAAGCAACAAACATCTAAAAACACATCCTCGTCATCAGAATTGCTAGAAATAAATTTATTTTTTCACTTTGGATTTCATTATTAACACTCATTTTTATTTTCCCTGCTTCTTATTTAATTGCAGGAAAATCATGCACACCATGTACCGTGTCTTTTCTACACTCCTTTTTTTGACTACACCATTTCCAATCCAAACAATTGCTGCTACATTTCTGGCATGGTCATTTATCACTTTCATTTGCCACATGATCCTACTCATAAATCACTTAACCTATGCATGTCTAGGCTGTGACTTTGTTTCACAGTAGCACTCCTCAAGTACTCCATCTTTCTCACATTAAAATCACTAGTCAAAGGAAATTGCATGTTTTGTCATCAGCAGAAATCTTATACGAGCCATAAGTAAGTGTGATGCTTATTATTATAAAATGCATAAGTGAGCCTTCACATAGAAGATTATCACTTTATTATCAAATTAGATTGAGCGTACATGTATCATCAACACAAGCAATAAAACAATCTTAATAACATTTTAAAACTAGTCTTGAAATGCAACAAACAAACAAAATATTTTTCTCTCAACCAGAATGTAGGAAACGAAATCAAATTAGGGAAAACACTCAATTCACCTTGGGATTGAAGGTGTTCAATAACACTAATACATATATAAATTTCCTACCACCTGTAATCTGACTTTGAGACTGTGTGTTTATTTCTAGTGCAGAAATGAATGGCAAAGCCCTGATTAACTCAAACACAACTAGACCTTTAAGGACTTGTTGCACTATAATCATACGTATTCAGCAGACAACTTAAATATTTATTTGAGATCATGGACTTCTGGTGGCAAGATGGCGGCCGCTTAGCAGTGGCTGAACACCAGAGCAGTTAAGTTTGTGTAATTGCCCCAACGGTACTATGGGGATGCTTCCCCTATCACTCTGGATAGCTGAACTCTCAGTAATGCGGAATTAAAACTAAAAACCGGCGGAGCACTTTATGGATGATTCTACAACTCACCCGCCGTGGCTCAGCGTTACGGCTGCTTCAGGAGCTGACACGGGCGGCTCTCTCTGTGTGCTCCCGCACCCGCCGGAAAGTGAAGGGGCAGGGAGCGGGTGATGCTTCGCGGGCTCTGTGGAGCAGAGCGGCGTTCGAGGAAGGGCTGCTGAGGTCTGCAGGACATGACGAGGATTACAGTGTGAGGAGGCTCCAGGCAGAAAAGAGACGGGGCGCAATGGCCCCAAAGGTCAATACAGGAAGCAAATCGGCTGCGGCGAAGGAAAAGAAAAAGAAGGCTGGCGTGGAGATAGTGCCGGGTGACACTGATGGTAAACTGCAGACTCCCCCGGTAAGAAAGCAGGCGGTGGTTAGAACGAGGCAGGCTACAGCTACAGCCATAGCCCCAATTGCTGATATATTTACCAAGGCTGGCAGAGAGAAGGGGCTTAAAACTACAAAACCAGTGGGGAAGGGAGGCAAGCCTGAACTAGTGGTAGGTGGTAGTCTCCTCAGTGCCTCCTGAGCTGACTGATTTGACTGACCCCCCCATGCCCCTGAATATCTTAGGAAAAAGCATGATGAAAGGAGTTGATATGGTTGAGCCTGAGCCTGAGTCTGAAACTCCAGGCAATCTGGTTAGCGAGGCTATGGAGAATGGGACACTGGGCGAAAGTAAGCCAGGGGATTTTAATGCCGGACCAGATACCTGTATCACTCAAGGGAGTCCAGTGGACAAGGCGCAAGATCAAGATCAAGATGGACAGAAAGCTGGCGTGCCTACAAAGGAGAACCCGGTGGCCCATGGGGAAGCTGCGAAGGGAAAAGAGAATGAAAAGGTCCTCAGCGAATGTTTCTCAGTGTCGGAGGGTGGTGAGTGGTCAGAGGATGACGAGGATGAAGATTTTGGCTCCAATGTGGTTTCAGACCCTGACGCAGAAAGCGACTTAGAGCCTGGCTCTCCCGTAACAGCAGTTAAACCATCAAAAAGGCGTGAGCTCCCTCAAAGTGAGCTCAGTTAGGATCATTCTTCAGCAATGCCTCTGCAGGGGAGTCCGGGGGGGGGGGGGTGCTGCACAGATGTCGCTATTGGAGACCATTCACAGTGAGATTCTGGCCCACAGGGAGGAAGCCCGGCAGGACAGTCGGAATTCCCAAGCTGCTGTCAAGAAAATACAGGGGGCTGTCAGGAAGCTTTCTAAGGCCTGCATCAATCTGGGAGATCAGGTAACTAATCTGGAGGATAGAGTTGTCTTTACGGAGGTGGAGGCAGCAGCCGCAGTCAATAAGGTCGAAGCCCAAAGCGCACAAGTTATAGACATTCAGTGGAAACTGGAGGATATTGAAAACAGGATGAGACGGAATAACCTCCGGGTTCTTGGGGTACCCGAAGGAGTGGAAGAGTCCGATGTCAGGGCCTACGTCATTAAACTATTTGAACAGACATTTCCGGAGCTCTCAAACTGGGTATGGGCAGCATAGATCCAGAGAGCGCACCGCACCCCGTTCAAAATCAAAAAAGGTACCAAGGAAAGTGACAAACCTAGAGCTATTCTAATCTTCCTGGGCAACTTTGTGCTGAGGCAGGCAATTGCGGAGAAGGCAAGACCGGATGCCAAGAGGAACGTGGACAGGATCTCGTTCTTCGTCCGCCCGGATTTCTGCCATATAACAGTGGAGAGGCGCTGGAGACTCAGGCAACTGATCAACCCATTTCAGCAGAAAAAAATGCAGGCCTATTTGATTAACCCAGCTCAGCTGAAAATCATAAATGAGGGGAGAACTATGTACTTTGCCTCTGAGATTAAAGCCAGAGAGTATCTGGACTCTTATGGGAAATAGAACTGATCAATACTGGATGTATTTGTTGGTTTTTGTAGCACTACTGAAGCATTGGAGAGGGGTCAGGTGAATTCAGAGTATGGGTTCTTAAAAAGATGGCAAGGGGTAACAGGATGGTGACTTGGATTATGGCATTAAGAGCTTCACTGCTCTCACTGTGACCATCACCCGCACAGACCTGGTCTAAATGCAGAGGTGCTGGGAAAGGGAGGGGGGGTGGAGGGTAGGGGAGGAAAGGGGGATGAGGGGGGAGGAGGGGAAGGGTGGGTGGCCTGGTGAGGGGGAGTACTAGGGGTTGGGGGAAAAAGCAAAAAAAGAGAAAATAAGGTGTATTAAGGTAAATAATATCAGCACTAAAGTCCTATTAAATGATTATGACGATAATCCAAGCTCGGCAGGGAAATTTAACACAAACACATGTCAGGCATAAAAATGTGTACAGTCAACGTAGGTGGTCTGAATGATGCAAGAAAGTGTCAAAGGGTGGGACATTTTTCTAAATACAATAACTTCGATATTCTTTGTATATAGGAGACCCACCTTCCTTAGGCAAAAAGAAATATGATGAATTTTAGGGGGTTTGAAATCTTAGCTTGCTCATCTCAAACGGTATGTAACTGTTAGCACGCAACTTTTAGCACGAAGTACTGTTACCACGGATCTATTACCACGCAGGACCCATTACCACGGACACCTTTAAAATGCATTACTCTACAACGCAGGTACTATTACAGCGCATACCATTACAACGTAAGTTTAGGTAAGTTTACCTTTTTTAAATTACATTTATAAGGGGTATTGGGTTTGGGTTTCGGGGTACAGGGGTATTTTTAGGTTTTAGGGTTGGGTTTGGGTTTTGGGGTACAGGGGTATTTTTAGGGTTTAGGTTTGGGTTTGGGTTTTGGGGTACAGGGGTAGGGTTTGGGTTTTGGGGCAGGGTTGGGTTTGGGTTTTGGTGTACAGGGATATTTGTAGGTTTTAGGGTTGGGTTTGGGTTTTGGGGTACAGGGGTATTTTTAGGTTTTAGGGTTGGGTTTGGGTTTTGGGGTACAGGGGTATTTTTAGGTTTCATGGTTGGGTTTGGGTTTTGGGGTACAGGGGTATTTTTAGGTTTCAGGGTTGGGTTTGGGTTTTGGGGTACAGGGATATTTTTTACATATATATTTAATAAATAATTAAAAAAAATTAATATAATTAATTAAAATATTATTAATTACATTATTTTAAAATATTTTATACTTACCTATACTTACGTTGTAATGGTATGCGTTGTAATAGTACCTGCGTTGTAGTGTAATGCGTTGTAAAGGTATCCGTGGTTATGGGTCCTGCGTTGTAAAAATTGCGTGGTAATGGTATGCGTGCTAAAAGTATGCGTGGTATCAACATATATCCTCTCAAACATCAACAGTTAGAGGTGTGGCCATCTTAGCCAAACCGTTTTTAGGGGGAGCTAAGCGTCACAAGGCCGATAGCGCAGGGAGATGGGTGATAGTGGAACTCAATTTAGGCTACACATTATGTGTGATATACGGTTCAAATCAGGATGATCCTGAAATCTTTGACTTTTTGGAAGGGGAGCTAGCCAATTGGCCAACGCCCATAATAGTTTGTGGGGATTTAAATATCTCAGTAGATTGGAATAAATCAGCTGACTATTCTGGGCGGAAACCTAAAGTGTTCCAAGCTCTTGATTCTCTTAAGAAGTCACATGGTCTCAAGGATGTGTGGGGGTAAAGGAACCCTTAGATCCAGGTTACACCTATTTTTCTAGCCCCAATCGGAGATATACCAAGTTAGACTACTTCTTGATTTCCTCCACAGAGTTGAATAAGGTTCGCATCGAGAAACTCCCAAAGTCAATTTCGGACCATAATCCTCTGGTGCTGTTTTATGAAATGCCTAGAGTTGAGGGAAAATAAACTAGCTGGTCTTTTGAGAGAAAACTATTATTAGATTCCAGATTCGTGGAACATCTTAGAAAATGGGCTGTTGAGTTTTATGATGCTAACCGATATAGCACGTCTCGGAATGGCGTGTGGGACGCTTTTAAGGCCTCTTTAAGGGCAGAGACGATAAGTTGTTCAGCTAGGCTCAGGAGAGATAAGAGAGAGATTGAGAGGCTTATGGACATGTTAGGGGTAGCTGAAGAACAGCACATTAAGGATATAGGCCAGGGACGGGAGGGACAGGAGAGTTTAAAAAGAATAACTGTTATTAAAGCTGATCTTCAGAAAATAGTTATACAGAAGGAAACCAGCGAGTACCAGGTTTCTAAGGCAAGACGCTATGAAACAGGGGAACCAGCGGGTAGGGCATTGGCTCTGCAGGTAAGGCAAGAGAGGACTAAGAACTCAATTTCCCATATACAGGATGAAGACAAGGAGTATACGGAGCCCAAAGATATTTTAAGGGTCTTCCAGAATTTTTATCAAAAGTTGTATGACGAGGAGGGTGACACTGGAGAGCAGGGCCCTGGCTATGAGGATAGTGGTCCGGGTTTAGATGCACAGTCCAGTGAAGAACTCGATAGAGACCTAGACATGTCAGAAGTAACCAAGACTCTACAGGAGTTAGCTGCAGGCAAGGCTGCTGGCCCTGACGGAATCCCCCTCGAGGTTTACAAATGCTTAGAAAAGGAGATCGCCCCAATTTTACTTGATCTATTTAATGGGATCCTGTGCTCAAGTATTATACCCGAGTCCTGGAAGGAGACTAACATCGTTATCTTCCACAAGAAGGGGAAACCTAAGGAACTACTGGGGTCTTATCGGCAAATATCGCTAAATAATGCGGATACAAAATTATACTCTAAGGTCTGGGCAGGCAGGTTGGGGGGAATTATTGGCCATCTCGTTTACCCGTGGCAGCATGGGTTTATACCTGGGAGAGGCACTACGGAACATACTAGAAGAGCAATAGCGCTATTTGATGCCCATGGTGCCACGGGGGGGGAGATGGCCATGATCCGCCTCGACGCGGAGAAAGCCTTCGACCGAGTGGTCTGGGACTTTCTATGGGGCATCCTGGCTGGCAGAGGCTTTGGTAATAACTTCCTGAGGGCAATTAAGGCTATGTACCTCGATCCGGTGGCTCGGGTCATGGTTATGGAGCAACGGTCGGATGAAATAGTGATGAAGAGGGGGACGTGCCAGGGTTGTCCTTGCTCCCTGATTTTGTTTTCCCTATATATAGACCCTTTTCTACAGAAAATGTTAGCCTCCCATCAAATTAACCCTGTGGTGTTTAATAGCTTTACAACAAAACTGATTGCTTACGCCGACGACTTGGCGATAACTACCTCCAACCCACACCAAGCAATGCCTGCATTGGTACAACTGGCTAATGAATTTGGGCGTCGATCTGGCTATTGGTTAAATGAGGGGAAAACACAGATTATATGTACTAAAAATATTGTGAAGACCGACTATAGATTTGTGAACTCAGCTGTATATCTTGGGGTTAGAATTAATGCATCAGTTGAGAAGATGGTTGGAGAGAACTATCTACCCCTCATTAACTCAATCAAAAAAGATCTAAAAAGAATTGATGTGTTACACCTATCATTTATTGGCAGAGTGAATGTTTTAAAAATGACTATGTTCCCCAAATTATTATATCTTTTTAGAGCTATCCCACGGTGTGCTGAGGAAAATTGAATCCACATTTGTTAGGTTTGTCTGGCAGTACGGCAAAATTAGACGCTCAATTAACCATATGTCATTACCTTGGGATAGGGGATGCCTGGCTATGCCAAACATTAAATGATATAATCTGGTATGCCTACTCACGCAAATGAATATACTGATTCAATCTGATCCCCCACCGTCTGAAGGTCAAACTGAGAGTCAGGATCCTCCCTCTATTTTCGAGTTATTACTAGGGAGAAAGGCCTATGGATTACTGCAGTGTGAGGCGGATCGAAGGTACTATAGGAAGGCAAGATATAAGATCATCGAAGGGGTCTGGGGAACCTGGAAAGCTATTAGCAATATTTTGAAGTTCCCTAAAATAAATGCCAATACTAACCTGTGGAAATCTAATCTTTTTCCTCATTTGGACCAAAGCGCGCACTGTATTGTAGGGAGGGAGCACGGGATAAGATGCCTGGGCGATATCATGACAGGCGGTGTCATCCTCAGCTTTGTTGAGATACAGCAGAAATATAGGATCCCAGGTAGCCACTGGTTTCTATATGGACAAATTGCTCAAACCCTATTGGCATATAGAACAAAGATTCTGCTGCCCCCAGACAGTTAATTGGTTGAATATGTAAAAAGAGGGGGAAAGAAGATGGGTACAGCCTACAATCTTTTGCTTCCGGGCCTCTCAGATGATCTGGAGAAAACAGAGGCCACATGGGTGAAAAAATTGGGGGATCCGGATGTTGACATAGACCTAGCACTACTCTTAAGTAATAAAGTATTTCGAGCGTCAAATCTGAGGTCCCAACATTATAAGACTCTATTTAACCTCTACTATACCCCGGCGAAATTGTATGGGTGGGGGCTAAGAGAAGAGAATAAATGCCCTAAATGCAACACCTGTCCGGCAGACCTATTGCATATGTTTTACCATTGTCCCAAGTTGGCTTAATACGCAGTGAGATAAACCTGTTTTTAGAGGGGCTGCTAGGTATTAACATCGACCTATCCCCTACCTTGGTTCTCACAGGGACAGATGATAAACTTAATGTTGGGAGAGACACCCAAGCACTATTGTTCATTGCAGTAGCGGTATTACAAATCCTTATCTCTGCTGGGTGGAAGGATACCATTGCTCCCACGTTTTATATATGGCTGTCCAGACTGTTAGGTATGCATAATCTAGAGGTATGTCTATACGAATTTAAGGGGAGGAAGGTGCAAGAATTTGGTAGGAACATCTGGGCGCCATTGAAGAAATGGAGGAACTAATAAAAAGTTTTATGAACACATTTTTTTTAGGAGTGTTTTAAAGCTGATCAATGTTTTTTATAATAGAAATATGAATTTTCCATGAGCTTTGATTGTATTTATATCATTATCGTATAATGCTGAGTAATTTATTGCATATTAAGAATTGTATATCTTTTATGATGTATGAAGTGAATATGTATTGGATCTTAATGGAATTACACCTTATTTCTCAATAAAATAAATAAATAAATAAATAAAAGAGATCATGGACTTCTTTGAATACCCTAAACCAAAAAACTGTTTAAATCACAATATTTTCATAAACACGAATATAAAACAATTTCAACAATTACAATGCAATGCAGTTTCCAGCTTCAACATATTAAAAGTGTTGAAGAAGAAATCTGCATTATGTTTTAATTGTTAACATTTTGGGTTGCATTTTGAAACTGATCATCATTTAGACTTTAAATTACATAACAAATGATCACTCTAAAACCCCTCTCAAACTTAGTGCAATCAAAACGTCTGGTCTACAGCAAGTGGGAAACAATATTGCATTGCTAAGAAAAAGCTGCTTGAACATATAAATAAGCCACAGTTCTACTAGAGAAGATATCAAACTTGAATGTTTAAACATTGTATACAAGTTCCTCAGGCAGCAGGCAGTGAGCTGATAAATTATTACAGCTAAAATAATCATTACCATAAGACTGTTAAGCTGCTAAATTATGTACGATATTACAAAGCACTGAAGGACGTTTTTGAACTTACACATACAGAAATGAAAAAGCACATTAGCACTGAACATGATACAACACAGCCAAATGTATTTAAGGCCTTTCATTGTTAACTTAAAACCCTCATTATGGAAATTACAATGCATTTGCTCTGTTTGAGACCTATTTATTTGTTACTTAAGAACATTCAATGTAATTCAAACTTAGCTTCACCAACAGTATCACATTAACTAATAGTTCTGTATTCTGACTACACAGTGATGGTGCTAGATGCTAAAAAAGCCTTCAAGGAGTTAAAATTGGCAGGTGACCATGAGGTAATGTACTTCATGTAATGCACTGCTTCATTGAGATATTCAATAGCAACCCCCAAAAGAATGATGCTGTCTTAAACTGTTATTATGCTTCCCATACCCCAGACAAAGCTGGAAACATGAGTAACAATTACTAACAGGGACTCCATGATGGTTCCATTAGCTTCATTAAAATTCCACTGAGTACATGGGTGGTGTACCCATGGTCTTCTTGCTATGCCATTCTTTAGAAAAGGTAAACACTCACAACTGATATTGCAAACATGAGTCTGTAAGAAAATGCCTATTTTTGCATGATAACCCCCACTGTTTTAGACTGATGCTGCAGGTCTTTCACTGAGGCCTGCTAACCAGAACTCAGTGCCAGTGCCCCGACCCATAACAAATATATATGTTCGATTGGCTTATACCCAATTGGTGTACCTTTACTAACTGATATGTCCCTAGTATATGGTACCAGGGGTTTCCAGGACATGTAAGGTAAAGTATCTCTCCACGGCTGCAGCAGTTATTGTGACACCTTGAATGTGACAGAGTAAATCATGTCTCCCACCTTGCCACTGCACATTTGTAGGGCAGTTGTCTACTGCTAACTCAACTCTGCCATTTATACTAATGGCAAATGCAGAACCTCCCTTTTGAATATATATAGGTCACCCCTCTAGCAGGCATATTGAGTTGGGTGTTGTATATTAAATAGTAGGACATGCATTTTAAATTGTCCTGACAATAAAACCCCTCAAATTGTAATTTTGACTGTGGACAGGCTAGTAGCTGTAGGGTCCTCCCCAGCCCGGTAGTATAGAAATGACAAAGCTCCACACTGAGCTTTGTAGTGCATGTCTTCATTCTTCAGAGTGCAATCGTTAAGTGCACACGTTTCATCATAAACTTTATTAACCACACCCAGACACACCCAACAACTTACTTAATTCTCTTATGGAGTCCATCATCAACCGGAAGGGTGCTGCTATTCATAATCACAAGATACTACATTTCCCCCTTTGTTAAACAAAACAAGTACAGATATTATATATATACAAAATTCCTTAATGGGTCATCGAGGTGCTTGAAACAATCTTTCAGATCTTGTTGTGTGCGGTTGATGATGTGTAGAAGAGGGTCCCATCTCAGGTACAGGTGATACAGAGGCAGGTGTGTGAGTGGGGTTCTCTGAACTCTCAGGTGGATATGTCTCACTTCTAACATCTTGAACTGATGGACATCGAGGCAGGAAATCCGACAAGTCTCTCATGATGGACTTTCCGGAATGCTGAGCAGTCCCCATATGTTCTTCGCTCATCAGAGCCATCAGTGGATCAGCATCAAACAGAGTGTCAGGCTTGCGTTTCCCTTTGTCCAGGACCCGTTCTCCTTCTTGAAAACCGTGTCCTGAGCCCATTGCCGTGTGTCAGCATAGGTTTTCATTCTGGACTTGTGCTGGCAAACAATTAACCCAAACAGAAATGGGTCTATACCTCATCAAGCTCTGCAATGAAGATCTGGACACTTGCCTCCACTGAAATATCAGAAGAACACTGGACATGACAGCATCCATGGCTATGGGGGGAGTGCAAACTGTTGAGACATCACTGTCTAATTTTTTGGGGATGGTCCAGTTTCTTGGCTTTGTCCATAGTGCATGAATCATTGATGGCAGGATGCTCCATGTGGCCCCTCCTTGTAGATCTTTCTTAGGCTGATAAATTATCATTTTCATTTTCTCTGCTTCTTTTGCAGGGAAACCATGCACACCATGTACCATGTCTTTTCTTCACTCCTTTTTTTGATTACACCATTTCCAATCCAAACAATTGCTGCTACATTTCTAGCATGGCCATTTATCATTTTATTTTGCCACATGATCCTACTCATTCAATCCTTCAAACTATGCATGTCTAGGCTTTGGCTTTGTTTCACACAAGCACTCCTCAAGTACTCAATCTATCTCAAATTAAAATCACTAGTCAAAGGATATTGCATCATTTGTAATCAGCAGAAATCTTATACGAGCCATAAGTACGTTTGATGCCCTGAGCTTATTAGTATAAAATGGGTAAGTGAGCCTTTGTATAGAATATTATCACCTTATTGTCAAATTAGATTGAGCGTACATGTATCATCAACACAAGCAATAAAACAATCCTAATAACATTTTAAAAGTCTTGAAATGCACCACACAAACAAAATATTTTTCTCTCAACCAGAATTTAGGAAAGGAAACCAAATTTAGGGAAAACCTGTCAATTAACCTTGTGATTGAAGGTGTTCAATAAAACTAACAATGAAAGTATAGGAGGCCCCCTAATGTAAAGGTCCGGGGCCAGGGGAGTAAGATTAAAAAGTGAGGGTGTCCCTAAGGTCGAATACTCCCGTAGGAGTGGTCAGTAAAGTACTTTAATACCCACTGCACTATTTGCCGGCACAACCACCAAATGCATCTAGAGTGTTATATCAATAAACAACATTTCATGTATCTGAAGAACCTGGATTAAGTAACAGCATGCAGTTTGAACACTCACTAGGTGATAGTATTATTTAGATTTTTGACAGCTTGTTAAAATACTACAAGAAATACATTTTGCATAAAATTGAACATGAATTTATTACATTTCATAGGTAAAAAAATTGTTTACAATTATTAGACCGTACACAAAGAAATTACAAAAAAAATATGTAAAAAATATACGGTATGTTGTACAATGAATTAAAAAGTGTTCTTGAGAACAAAAGTCGACGCGGCGTTTCGGATAAAAACCTTCAGGACAGTTTCTCAAACAATGTTTCTGTATCTCGCTCAGGTTTTCTTTCTGAGATCAAATCTTAAAAAAGGTGTCCTGACGTAGGTACACACTTAAGACGACAACTATCCCGCTTAATAAGACTGGGTCTAGTTGTATTTGAAAATGTCTTGTTATCAGGTCAGTTAGTTCCGTGCTGTATCGGAGGGGCCACCGATTATTGTTTGTATTAATTTATTCATACAAGAGAGGGAACTTTGTCAATCACTGTAGCCGCGTGCTAGGTATGCTTCGTCAGCTATTGCTAGGTATATGAAGTCCTTGCGATATCTAGAACATCCGAATTAAAGAAAACCGCCTCCCTGCTCCTCCAATCACAGCGTCCGGGGTTCTGTTTTGTTCAATATGAGTACAGATATTACCTATATAAGTTATATTTCCTTAATGGGTCATCGAGGTGCTTGAAACAATCTTTCAGATCTTGTTGTGTGAAGTTGATGATATGTAGAAGAGGGGCCCATCTCAGGTACAGGTGATGCAGAGGCAGCTGTATGAGTGGGGTTCTCTGAACTCTCAGGTGGATATGTCTCACTTCTAACATTTTTAACTGACGGACATCGAGGTAGGAAATCTGAAAAGTCTCTCATGATGGACTTTCCGGGATGCTGAGCAGTCCCCATATGTTCTTCGCTCATCACAGCCATCAGTGGGTCAGCATCAAACTTGCATTTCCCTTTGTCCAGGAGCCGGTCTCCTTCTTGAAAACCGTGCCCGAGCCCATTGGCGTGTGTCAGCATGGGTTTTTATTCTGGACTTGTGAAAAGAATCTGTTGTATGTGACCTCGTCTGCATTGATCAACTTATTAGTAGTCCATTGTGGCAATTTTGTTTCCATGGCTCTCCCAAACATCAAGGTGGTGGGGCTTTCACCTGCAGTGGGATGAGATGTTGGCCTGTAAGCACAAAGGACTGAACAGACTTAAGGTCACTTCCTTTCAGTGCAGCATGCTGAACTAATCTCTTTAAGTTACCCATGAATCATTCAACAACACCATTTACCTGTGGTCATAGAGGTGTACTTTTCTGATGTTTAACATTCATGTTAGTAAGAAAGGTAGGCCATTGTCAGATTTAAGAACGGAGCAAACCACCCATTTTGCAAAGATGTCATTTAATGTCCCAGTGACCTTGTCATGTGTGTTTAATCATCGGCCTTACACAAGGGGAAATCGTGAGTACTCGTCAATCACTACAATGAGATGATGTCCATTGTTGAGGGGTTAAAAGAAATCAACTACAATCTGTCCCATACTTGCTTCAGAAGATCATACAAAACTTGTGGATGCTGTGCTGATTTGGGAGATAAGCAGTTACAAAAATGACAGGCTTGTGACCACACACAGTCTGAGAGATCTGTTTTAGTGGCAACAATGCTACGTTGACCCTTGTGGGATAGTTCAATGACTTTTTTTCTCAAACTCTCTGGAATGACAATTCTCATACCCCCCACTATTTTGCCTTCTTGAGTAACAGATAGTGCCTCACTCACATTTTCTAACTTTTGATATTCTAAGTCATCCCTTAGAGGTCACGTATGTTTCCTCCAGGATTGCTGTGCAATAGTATCAGTCAAAGAGGTCTTAATTTCGATTTGCATCATAAAAGACATACAATACAGATACAGCACAAATCGTTATAAATTTCCAATAAGATCCATAAATACAGAGCATATTAAAAACAGGAATAAAAAAATATTAAAAATGTATACAAAGACTCACGACTGAAGAACTCAATAAAACATACAAAGATACAAAGATAAAAAATTAATTCATATGGAGTAGACAATCATGCTAACCCGCCTTCTGCGTAGTGTACACAATGTGTTAAGAGCTCAAATACCGGATCCGAATTATCCAGGCCCAACTTACAAATTTAGATACACATAGTACAATACATTTTGAAGTGTCCGATTTCAAAATTCTACTTGCAGCCTGTGCGGATCTGGTGCCCAGCGAGCGACATACGGGCCTCAGCCAAACTCGTCTGGGTTGTGTGTACATTGGACAGCAAAAGAGGAAATGGTCCACTGATTCTACCTCCTCCACACAATGGGGACATTTATCAGTGCCAGGAGGATTCCAAGAGCATGTTAACACTCTGAGCGGGAGGGATCCTACTCTTATCTGATGGAAAAGTTTACGATCTGTTGGTTTTGTTATAATGTCCCAATATTCCTCATAGTGGGGAGTGTCCTTGATAACAAGGAATGAGGTAGTCATAGAACTTACCTGAGCAGACGCCATTCTCTTTTCCTTAATCCTACTCCAGTAGATTTTCTTAAAAAGCTTCTTAGAGGGGAAGAAGGCAGATACTGGATCAACCCACAGGGACCCCAACCCCATATCCATCAGGGAGGCCTTTATTCCTGATAACAATGGAATGAGCCCAATAGCCCTTTTACCTCCAAAAGGGCCTCAGCGTACATGGACAGTTCTGGTGTCGTCCACAGGTGCCGACAAAACGCTAGTGGTCTATACCGAATTACGTCCTCAACGGGGTTACATCCTAAGTCATATAATAGGGGAATGCGAGGTCTTGAATGAGGTAGCCCTATTGCCGGTCTGAGAAATTTATTATGGGCAATCTTAAGTTGGGACGTATCACTGAAGCCTCACAGTTCTGCTCCATACATAATGGCCGGTAATATTTTAGAGCCATACATTTTTAACAAGGGGGCCAGTGGTTTGGTTAGGGAGTTCCTGTGCTCCTTCAACAGAGCACCAGATAGTTGGGCATGCTTAAGGGTGATAAGGTCTATCTGCGGTTTCCAGCTTAAGTTTTCACTAAAGGTAACTCCCAGGTACGTGAAAACAGCTGTCTGGTCGAGGATGACCCCACCCATGTTGACCCTAGCTTTGACTGGTCTTGGACCACGAAGGACCATAAATTTGGTCTTCCCTACGTTGACTTCCAGCTCATGTTCGCGGCAGAAGATCTCAAAACGAGACAGTGCAAGCTGTAACCCCTGTCTCGCCTTAGAAATTAAGCGCGTATCGTCCGCGAACATGAGCAGTGGGACTTTCTTGCCAGCTAGGGAGGGTGCGTCAGTCTGGTGGTTAAAAAAATAGTTTGTAACCCTGTTAATAATCAAGGAAAACAAGGTGGGGGCTAACACACACCCTTGTCTAACACCTTTAGAAACCTCAAACCTATTGGTCGTCTCCCCGGGTTTTCCCCAACAAACTTTAGCATGCCTGTGATCGTGCATGTTGATAAGGAAGACTACCAGCTCTTCGGGCATGCCCATCCCCAATAAAACTTCCCACAACTTGATCCTGGGTACAAGATCAAATGCGGATCTAAGGTCCACGAAGGCCGCAAAAAGCATGCCACCTCCCAACAAAACCTCTTTCCAGTATAGGAGCATAACCCTAAATGCTTGGAATCTCCCCACCTCACGACACACCCCGACAGAAGCACTTCCGGTCGGTTACCGGTCTAGAGCTGGGGATTGACAGCCGCTGCACAGCAGGGCTGATTGGTGGGTGGGTGCTGACTCTGCCTATATCATCACAGTGGGACCTGGCGCACTGACGATAGAGCCCTGTTCTGGCGCAGGTGGGCTAACTGTCTTGCTGCTACGCTCGCTGCCTTTTTTAAAAAGAAAGAATTACCGAAATCGCTGCTATTGCTACTTTGCACAGTGTGTTTTCATTGCTTTTAAACTGATTTAATAGTTTTTAAAAGTAAAGTATTCCCTTACATTGTTGGCGCTTTGGTTGAATCTCCCCACCTCACGACGCACCCCGATAGAAGCACTTCCGGTCGGTTACCGGTCTAGTGCTGGGGATTGACAGCCGCTGCAAAACAGGGCTGATTGGTGGGTGGGTGCTGACTCTGCCTATATCTTTCACACTTAATCAAGTACGCAGCAAAGGCGCGCCAAAGGCCAAAGGCAGGCCCATCTGCGCCCGTCCGTGCCCCTCCGGGCCTAGGGGCCAGACCCCCTGCCCATGGCATACTCTACAGTTTCTCCGACCTGCACCAGCTCAAAAGTCCTCCGGCACCTCTTGATAACAATGTCGCCATCCTCCTCAAAGCAGAGGGTCTACTAAGGCCCCCCCCCCCTGAGAAGGCCTCTGATCGACCGTGGAGGGTCGCCACCCTCCAAAACTCCTCCCCGACCCTGACCTTTGCCTCTCCAAACACCCGCTCACTCCAAAAACATAATCTAGAGGTTTTTACCCTGCTACAAGATGAAACAATCGACCTCTTGGGTCTCTCTGAGACCTGGCTGGGAGACTCATCCACCCCCTACCTGGTAGCCGCTATCCCACCTAACTACACAGCAATCTATCATAACAGGCCAGGCAGCACAGGCGGTGGTGGGTGGCCATGCTATACAAAAATACCTTGAAAGCCGAGACCCTGCTCGTGGAAAGCATCTAAGGGGCGGAAGTACTTGGGGTCAAACTACACTCTTCCTCACTGTGTGTCATCGCCATAGCCGTGTACCGTCCCCCTAAAACACCACCCAAGTTTGTTAAGTGGTTAGTGGAACTGGCACACGATCTATGCTCCCGTTACCAATGCCTAATTATATTGGGCGATTTTAACTTCCATTGGGAAGCATCTCCCAAGGAGAGTCAAGCCACCTTCTAGATGAAGCTCTGACCGCTCTCGGACTGAGCCAATCTGTCACTGGCACCACCCATGCTAAAGGTCACACTTTGGACCTAGTCTGGACCTCACTGCCTCTCACCAGCCCTCCTGTCATCCATCTCTGTGCCTGGTCTGATCCCTCAATCATCTATGGCACCATTCAACCCCCCAAACTAGGACCCCAACTTTCTCCTAGATGGAGAGTAATCAGAAGCTGGAACAAAATTAGTGCAGTCAAACTCGCCCCTGCCCTCAGACTGTCCGGCCTGCCAGACTATCCATCTGGAGATATCAATGCAAAAGATCATGCGCTGGCAAAAAGAATTAACAAGGCCATTGATAGTCTTGAACCCGCTCGTAGGGAAAGGATTAAAGATAAGGGGAAAGGAGCCCCGTGGTTTAACGATAAACTACGCACTCTGAAACAACAGCTCCGCCAAGGGGAAAGAGCCTGGCGAAAAGCATATGACCCTTCCACTCTCTCACACTATCTTGACACTAAAAATTTGAAAATTTTTTGCCCATATCCCAGCTCCCTTTCCTTGCCAAAGTCCTTGAACAACACGTGCTTGCCTCCCTTGCGCACCACCTAGAGGCCAACGACCTCCTGCAATTCAACCAGGCGGGCTTCCGACCCCATCACAGTACTGAATTAGTGATGCTGGCAGTCCTAGATGATCTGAGACTGAGAGCTGATTTGAAGGACCCCTGCGCCCTGATTTTGTTAGACCTATCCGTGGCCTTTGATACCGTGAACCACGCGTTACTTCTGTCACGGATGTCTGATTTCGGGGTGCAGGGCATTGCAATGACATGGCTCACATCCTTCCTAAAAGATCGCTCCCAGAGAGTGCAGTTGGGGGAAGCCGTATCCAGGTCAGGGAAAGGATTAAAGATAAGGGGAAAGGAGCCCCGTGGTTTAACGATAAACTACGCACTCTGAAACAACAGCTCCGCCAAGGGGAAAGAGCCTGGCAAAAAGCATATGACCCTTCCACTCTCTCACACTATCTTGAAGCCTTCTCAGCATATAAACACGCAATACAGACTGAGAAGGCGGTTTATTATGAAAACAAGATTGTGTCTGCCCCCAACACTCAGAAAGAAACATTTAAAGTTCTAAAAGAACTCCGACAGGTAAAAGAACAGAAACCTGCCTTTAACAAGGAGGATTGCGAGAAGTTCCAAACCTTCTTCACCTCTAAAGTGGCGGACCTCTTGATTACCATCGAGAATACCTCTAAGCTGACATGCTCGCTAAACCCAGTCCCCTCTGGCCATTCCCTAGAACTTTTTCTTACGTTCTTCCCTCTGCTCACACACGAGGCCTTGGAGCCACTCTTCGGACGTGTGAAATCAGGTTCCCCAGCTGACCCCTGCCCACCCAGGATCTACAAGATGGCCCTCCCCGAAATCGAAGGCGAGACTCTTTCACTCCTGAACATGTCTTTGGAAACAGGAGTGGTCCCGAGCAATTTTAAGGAGGCGCGTGTGATCCCTCTTTTTAAAAAACCTGGGGCCGACACTAAAAATTTGAAACATTTTCGCCCATATCCCAGCTCCCTTTCCTTGCCAAAGTGCTTGAACAACACGTGCTTGCCTCCCTTGCGCACCACCTAGAGGCCAACGACCTCCTGCAATTCAACCAGGCGGGCTTCCGACCCCATCACAGTACTGAATTAGTGATGCTGGCAGTCCTAGATGATCTGAGACTGAGAGCTGATTTGAAGGACCCCTGCGCCCTGATTTTGTTAGACCTATCCGTGGCCTTTGATACCGTGAACCACGCGTTACTTCTGTCACGGATGTCTGATTTCGGGGTGCAGGGCATTGCAATGACATGGCTCACATCCTTCCTAAAAGATCGCTCCCAGAGAGTGCAGTTGGGGGAAGCCGTATCCAGGTCAGGTACTCTCCCATGCGGAGTCCCTCAGGGATCCACATTGTCTTCCCTTTTATTTAATGCTTACCTTCAGCCCTTGATAGCTGCGCTCCATCAGTTGGAGTGCCAGATATACAACTACGCAGATGACACTCAAATTATCATTCGGATAGACAACTCCTTACCAGCGCACCAGAAAGTACAGCACATCTTAAAATTTACAATAAACTGGATGTCGGCCAACTATCTTAAGATCAATCCAGATAAGACGGAGGTGCTGGCAGTCACTAATGACGCCAACCCCTGGAACTGTCTCTTTTGGCCACCCAAGTTGGGCAAATACCCTGAGCCAGCTACAGCAGTCAAAAGCTTGGGAATAAAAATTGACAACAAACTAACCTTGGCTCTACAGGTATCCACCACAGTCGGGGTTTGTTCCAACATAATCAGGCAGCTGCGAAAACTGGCCCAGCTACTCACCTTTGAGACCCTCAAACCTGTGGTAGTAGCACTCATCTTATCCCGTCTCGACTACGGTAACTCACTTTACCTAGGACTCCCAGACTACCAACTGACCAGACTCCAGACCACCATGAACGACGTGGCTCGGCTTGTGTTTAAAGTCCCACGCCGCACTCATGCCTCCCACCTTATACACCAGCTACACTGGCTCCCCATCAGACAGAGGATCAAGTTCAAGGGTTTGTGCATTGCACACAAAGCCATCTACGGCAATGCACCAATTTACATAAAGAATAGCCTTACGAACTACGCCCCAACTAGAGCCCTTCGATCCTCGGAAGCCAGGATGCTAGTCTGCCCCTGCACCAGCCTGTCCTCCATGGGAGGCAGAGCCTTCTCGTCTATCATTCCACAGATCTGGAATGGACTGCCTGACAACCTCCGTAATGAAACACTTCCTGTTACCTTTTAGGAAACATCTCAAAACCCTCCTGTTTAAAGAAGCCCGGGGTGCGCAGTAAAGTACCGTTTCCCCACCCTCAACACTAAGCAGGCCCCTCTATCAAAGCGATTAGTGACCGTTGGTGATAACGCGCTATATAAATATAAATTACAATTACAATTACAATTTTGGTCTAGGGTACCAATGTGCGACCGAAAGCCCGCCTGAAGCGGTGATAGTACATCAAAATCGGCCATCCAACTCTGTATACGACCCAAGAGAAGATGGGCCACAATCTTTTGTACCGCGTCTATAAGGCTAATTGGGTGATAATTGGCCGGGGCAGAGCGATCGCCCCTCTTGTAGATGGGCAATATCTCTGCCCCAAGCCAAGAATCGGGGACCAATGCTCCACTAGCAAGGGTGTTAGCTAGCATTGTCAAATATGGGATCCATAGATCTTGCTCATGTTTAAATAGATCTGCAGGGATACAATCTGGCCCTGGTGCTTTGCCACTTGGTATGCCCTTCAGGATAGCCTTCACCTCACTGGAGACAAAAACCTGGGATTCCTCACACATGGGGGTCTGTGTCACTACTATAGGAGTACTCTGTAATTTAAACTGATTTTCGAAGTACGAGACCCAAGCATGTGGCTCCACATGATTTGTGGGAACCACATCTTGTGGGCAGTTGCCCCATTTGAGGAGGTGCCAAAATTGTGTCATGTTCCACCCCACACAAGCCTGAAGCAACCCCCACCAACGGTCCTCGTCCCAGTTCTTTTTGGCAGTTTTTTGGGCTAGATTATAGGTAGCCCTACAACTTCGAATGTCATCTGGTAGTCTAGATTTAATGGCTTTAAGCAGAGCTCTTTGTGCCCGTCTACAGCCATTGTCTTACCAGGAGCAAGGTCTCAACTCTTTTTTTTAATTGTTAGGAGGTAAACTCCTAACAAAAAAAGATTTCAGTTCAGAAAATAACCCATTGTGAATTCCAGGGAATTTTTTTATTAATCTCAGCCTGCGACTCAAAGCTATTTAGTTTGACCACCGTAATAGTGAGCAGATTCCTTATCGTGGCCAAAGATCCCTCATTCATAGCTATTTTCCGCCAACGTACCCTTCTCTCATCATTGCTAAGAATTACCTTTCCCTGTACAATGGGGACAACAACCATGTCAGTATCGATAAAACTGTTATCTGTCAGAGAAAGGACTAGTGGATTATGGTCACTTTCAGGTCTACACGTGACCACCATGTCTGCAATGACCGACCACATCTCCAGGTTAGCTAGTATATAATCGATGCGGGACCCAGATCTTCCATTATCAAAAGTCATTGCCCCTGCCCTATCTGACTTTGTTCTGCCATTAACAGCCCACATGCCCTTATCAAGACACAAACCCTTCAAAAACATAGCCGCTTGCGTCCATTTTCTAATGGGCGTCAGCTCCAGCTGGGGAATACCCCACATAAAATCTTCTGCCTCTGTAAGCTTCACATCGACCATACCAAGTGGCTCAAAACAGGTGTTGATGTCCCCAACCACAACCTTGTTTACATTTTTAGGAGCTGTACAAAGAAATTCATCTGAAAGGACTTTTGGAGAACATCTCCCACCAGGTAGCCCCCTCAGATATATGTTGATGATGATAATATTGAGACCCTTTGTGGAGCTAATCCTTATGGTCATAATGTCCGAACTGTCTATCGGGATCTCAACCACAGAGACGCCCACACGTTGACGTACCCATATCGACAAACCACCCACCGGTCTTCCCCTACTACCCCTACTACCCTTGGCTGCTGGTTTTGAAAAGTTCAATAGCCAGAGCGGAAAAGGGGGGCAATTGCCCAAGTTTCCTGAAAGGACCAGATATCAGACTCATTGAGGGTGTACGACAAGGCTGCATATTAGCCCCTTTTTTGTTCCTTGTGTACACAAATGGCCTGGAGAAGTATTTGTTGGACCATCGCTGTGACTTCCCAAAGGTTAATGGCAGGAGCATACCCATGCTTTCTTATGCCGATGATACGGTACTTATGACCCTTACGGGAAATAGTATGCAGATCTGTCTCGACGCCTTTAATACCTTCATGTTGGACCTGGACTTGAAGGTAAACTTCACAAAATCTTTTGCAATGGTCTGTGGCCCAAAGGGGACTAAATCTAGAAAGTTCATGGTAAATAATTTTACCATTGAAAAGGTAGAACATTTTAACTATCTGGGAAACCTCTTTAACAATAAACTATGTTGGGCCCCACTAATGAAGGCTCGAGTTCAGAGCGCTAGTCGTTCCATAGAAGGTCTGTTCCGCTTCTGTGGTAAGTTAGGTCAAAAACCGGTCGCACACCTAAAAACCCTGTATAGATCCAAATGTCTCTCTGTGGCCACCTA
Organism: Lissotriton vulgaris; assembly: GCF_964263255.1. Lineage (NCBI taxonomy): Eukaryota > Metazoa > Chordata > Amphibia > Caudata > Salamandridae > Lissotriton > Lissotriton vulgaris. The sequence goes on from NW_028241521.1 coordinate 834,525, forward strand.
TGGGGCTGGGGTTTTGGGGACTGAAAACCCTGCCCCGATACAGGTCATGGAGAACAAATTCATAAAGCGTGTACTAGCAATTCCATCAGGCTCATCAAATACTTTTGCTCATGATGAAATGGGATTGAGTTACGTGAGTGATATCATTCGTCTTTCACCCTTATTATTATGGGGCAAAATATGGTTATCTGAGGATCTCCAGTTCTCTAGAGATATTCTCCAGGACTGTAAAAACCTGGAAAATGGAAAACAGATCCCTTGGTTATCATATGTTAGTGAAATGCTACATAAAATAGGCCTGGGTGATGTCTATGATAATCCTGAAAAAAGTTACTGGAAATTCTCACACGCACTTTCCTTGGCTAGGCCATCTGGATGTATGGTTAAATTACAGCACCAGTTTTATTTAACTTTCACAACCCATGTGCAATGGCGGTTTTATCTCACAAGGTTTAGGCTAAACATTTTGCATTTTCTTTTTGCCTTTCCTAAACAAGGGGGTTGGTGTGAGAGGCTGCCCCCTTGTCCTTGTAATAACAAAGTCAGTCGGAGTACTATACATGTTGTCCTCTTTTGTTCCTTATATAAGGATCCGAGAACCAGATTTATTAAGCCCATTCTGAAGGGGAAGCAACCATCTAACTACAAAGAAGGTTATGATTACTTGTTATCATTGTCATCTTCTGGAGTGTGTTGCGCCATGTTAAATTTTATACGAGTGTCACTCCTGATCAGGAAACGGTATGGTTAATTTGACCCTAGACCTGTTCACTGTTGTAGGATGTTGTGTTTTTTATCTTTTGCTCTTTGATGGCCTTTCTAGTAGAAATACTTTATGAAATAACGCTTGCTGACTTAAAGTGATCGGTACGGGTCTTATTGTTTGCATGTTCTGCCATGACATACTACTTGTGAGCATATTAATTGATGTTTTAACCTGCTTAATGTGTAATTTTAGATTGCTTTCTTTTAAAATATCTGTAAATCATGTCTTGTAAAATGTTTTACTTTTATGATTCTTTTCTGAATCGAATAAAGTTTTTGAACCGAACCGACTCATCAATAAAACTAGCCCAGTCCGGAACGTGTAATTTAGATACCAGACCTGCAATGTTCCATGAAGAAACCTTCTCCATGGGAACATCCGGACTAGAGATCGCCTCCGTACAGCCCCCCGACTGGCGAGGAACATAACCCCCCCGTGACAACAATCTTATTAGTTGGAGTGCGGGACTGGAGAGGGGAACAGAATTGAGACGGTAATTTGTTACTACTATTATTTACCCCAAAACTTCGCAACAGACTCCCATTAGGCTTTGACCTCTCCAGTACCTTACCATCCCCAAGTCAATCGTTTTCCTCTAGGGTGGATAGGGGAGCAAATCGGTTATAAGTAAAAATGGGGTGGTTGAAAGGGGAATCCAGTTGATTAGCCTGGGGGGATAACACTCCACCCTAAATGCAGATGTAGGGTGTAGAGAGGGCATTCCATTCCAGTTACGTGAAAACAGAGGGATAACTGTGGTTGATCGAGAATAAAAACAGCTCAGAATCCCACCTTCCCCTCTAGGTTCCATCCCTTCGCAGATTAACATAACTGCTATGTGGTCTCTGAAATTTATGATTATACAGTCCCCTACCAGGTCCTTACGTCTGCTACCCAACCAACTCACCCTCCTTACATGTAAAATGTCACCGTTGATATATCCTGGGAGTGATCTATAGTTGCTGAGCCAAAAGATAACCTTGTTTTTCAGTTTCCTGTGATTTTCCTGTTTATCCTGTTGAACCTCGGGTACCCCTGTCAATATCACAGTGTAGGGCACTGAATCAGGGGGTAGGTCAATACAGGGATGCTTCTTCCTCCTGTCTTCAGCAACTCCAACCTCCTTCACTTGAAGGATTAGCTCTACAGCCACTTTGACTGGTTCTCTCTCCTTCCCACGCTCCTGCCCCTGCACTTCAGCTCTCTTACTGATGGTATGACCTGTCTTATTTGCCCCTAAAGTGCCCCTCCCATCATGTTGACTTGTGTGCTGGGGAGGATTTGGGAGCGTTATATCGGGGCTAACGGCAGAGTTGCCAACATGTACTGACAGTAAATCTCCTTTAGATAAACAGGTGGGGACCATAGAACAGCCCACACACTTTTCCAAGGCAGTAGTATTACCCATAACAAATTTTTCTAACTTTCCCAGATTTTCAAGCACTAATTTGATTCTTTCGAAATGGGGAAGCATCAGCGACTTCATCAGGTGCTCTATCTGGCCGAAGATGCTATCAGGGAGCTGAGCTGACACCGGCAAGCGCTGAGGCAACACAGGAGCATGTTTCCCTATATTTTCACTAGTAAGTAGCATACTATCGGATACAGATTGAGACAATGTAGTAGAGGCCCCTCCAGAATTGGTAGATTTAAGTACTTTGGGGCGTCTACCCTTATGAGCTCTCCCCCTTCGCTTTCTCTTCCCACATTTAATCAGTAAGGCAGAGGATTTTAAGGGGCTGTCCTCTGTTAATGAACTCGAGATAGTGGTGGCTACCAAAGAACCGATATCGGATAAATCGGTAGCCTCCTTATCCCGGCTCGTGTCCAACCGTATTGCAGCCTTAGGGGAAATAGCAGAAAGCTGCTCGGAAGTGATGACATCCCTAATGGTGCCCAGTGAGGAACTCTTAGCGAAGATAGGTTCTAGCGACAGTCTATACTCTGTTATGGCTATTTCGCGTTACAGCGCTACCACAGCCCTTGTTATAAACTGGTCCATAGTTCTTGTTAAGGACCCACCAGTGTTGCTACTAGCACTTTTTTTCCCTTTCCCTGTATTAGGCGACATGTTCTAAACTCCACAAATGGACCTGCAAATACCGGCAAACAGGCAACCTGAACCTTAAAAATTGTAGGCAACAAACAACACCCACACTCAAGCCACCACTAGCATGGCGACTGTAGTACAACTTTAAAATACAACAGAATAACTTAGCTGGCCACAGTCCTGAATGATGACACAGCCTGTGATGTAAATGTTAGGGAGGTAGCCCGGCCCGGCCTCCTCCGGCCCCGGATGGCCACAGATGGCCCGCCCTTTGCCCAGGCTTTGCACGGGCTCGTTCCCGCGCGCGTTCCGCGCAGCGAATATCGCGCATTATTAAGTAGGGCGGGTGGGCGGGCCTTAGGCACAGGTGTAGTCAGGCACGGACTCCTGGGAGACAGAGTCCTGTTCTCGGGTGCTCCTCTAGCCCCCACAGCCAGTGATGGTAAAATACGACAATCAGCAGATCCATGTCAGTGCTCCCTCTGCACTAAACAAGCAGCTCCGGTAAATCAGGTTGCGAAGCGGGACCCCAATAGTATCTTTTAGGGTAAGCATATCCCAATCAAACAGCAATAATTTGTTCCACAGATATAGCTACAGGCATGCTAGATTTAACTATGCAGTCAATAAAGGCCTCAGCTGCTTCAGATGTTGTACTGTGACACTGCAATAGTACTTGTGAAAAATTGTCAGCGGGATTCTGATCTTTTGCTGGCCTATGCACAAAAGTGTAATCATACTCTTGCAATCCAAACCCCCACCTCTTGAAGCAAAGGGGCATCTTGGCTTTTGGATCTCCAAAAATGGTAAGCAACGCCTGGCGATTAGTAACAAGTGTGAAGTGCTTTCCATAGAGAAACACATGGAAGTGTTCACAAGCCCACGCTACACCTAGGCTTTCTTTCTCTGTTTGGAAATGAGCACATTCAGTCTGTGACTGACTCCAGCTCACATAAGCCACAATGTGCTTCTGAGCACTGTCATGTCCATTGTGCTGGGAAAGGATCGCACCCAACTTGCATATACCAGAATCTCAGTATGGTGTTTTGGATCAAAATATGCCATTTCAGTCACACTGCCGATTGCAGGTTTGATTTTCTTAAAGCTCTGATCACATTCATGTGACCACTTGAACAGAGCATTCAGTTTTGTTAAATCTCTGAATGGGCACTGACAATAGCAAAGTCATAAATATGCCTGGAGCAGAAACTGGCCAATCCTGAAGCATGGTCAAGTCTTCTGAAGGTCAGCAGGTCTTGGGTCTGCCGTAGGTGGATAGGGAGGGTGTTCCCGGTCTTGGCGGCAAGGTGGGAGAACGATCTGCCGCTGGAGGTATTTCTTCGGATGCGGGGGACTGTGGCGAGGGCGAGGTCGGTGGAGCGGAGCTGGCGGGTAGGGCTGTAGAAGCTGAGACGTCTGTTGAGGTATGCTGGTCCGGTGTTGTGGAGTGCCTTGTGTGCGTGGGTGAGGATCTTGAAGGTTTTCCTCTTGTTGACGGGGAGCCAGTTCAGGTCTCTCAGGTGGGGTGTGATGTGGCTGTGGCAGGGGATTTCGAGGATCAGGCGTGCTGAGGTGTTCTGGATGTGTTGAAGCCATTTCAGGAGTGTGGTCGAGGCTCCTGAGGAGGGGCCGTTTCTGTAGTCCAATCTGCTGCTGACGAGAGCCTGGGTGACCGTTTTTCTTGTTTCGGTGTGGATCCACTTGTAGATTGTGCGGAGCATGCAGAGGGTGTAGAAGCAGGAGGAAGAGATGGCATTGACCTGCTTAGTCATGGAGAGGGAGGAGTCGAGGATGACCCCTAGGTTGTGTGCATGGTCGGTGGGTGTTGGAGCTGTTGCCACCAGGAGTCGTCCGAGGCCGAGGCAGTGTGAATCCGAGGATGAGTACCTCTGTCTTGTCCGAGTTCAGCTTCAGTTGGCTGTTACTCATCCATTCGGCAACGCCCTTCATTACCTCAGGGAGGTTGATTTTGGCGGTGTGAGGGTTCAATGGTAAGGGAGAGGATCTGCGTCGGAGATGATGATGAGGTCGTGCAGTCGGGCGACGTGACGAGAGGTGTAATGTAGATGTTAAACAGCGTTGGCCTGAGGGATGAGCTCTGGGTACGTTGCAGATGATCTCAGTGGTTTTGGAGCTAAAGGGGGGGAGGTGGACGCTCTGTGTTCTGCCGGTTATAAAGGAGGTTGTCCAGCCCAGGGTCTTCTCTTGGATCCCGGCGTCATGGAGGCGTGATTTAGTGTACGGTGGCAGACCGTGTCGAAGGCGGCTTACAGGTCCAGGAGGATGAGGGCCGCAGTTTCTCCGTTGTCTAGCAGGGCCCTGAAGTCATCGGTGGCAGCGGTTTTGGTGCTGTGGTTGCTGCTAAACCCACATTGGGAGGGGTCCAGATGCTGTTCTCCTCGAGGTAGCGGGTCAGTTGTTTGTTGACGGTCTTCTCGATGACCTTTGCCGGGAACGGGAGCAGGGAGATGGGCAGGAAGTTCTTGAGGTCCTTGGGGTCGGCTTTGGGTTTCTTGAGTACGGCGTTAATCTCAGCGTGTTTCCAGCTCTCCGGGAAGGTAGCTATCTCGAAGGAAATGTTGATGGCTTTCCAGAGATGGGGTGTGAAGGTGGTGCTGGCTTTGTTGAAGATGTGGTGTGAGCATGGGTCTGACGGAGATCTGGAGTGGATGGTGTTCATGATCTTGATGGTGTCGTCGTCATTGATGTTAGTCCAGGAGAGCCCGTGGTTGGTGCAGATGGTGGTCGTGGGGGTAGAGGTCTTCAAGGTTGTTGGGGCGGTCGTGGCGTTGAAGCGGTCGTGATCTTGCGATGGAAGAAGGTGGCCAGCAAGTCGCACAGGTCTTGCGAAGGTGGGATGTTGTTGGTGTTGTAGCACGTCCACTGTCCTTTTTTGGCACTACCACTATGGGCATAACCCATGGGGTCGGACCAGTAGAGCGTTAAAAGGCTTCAACAACGTTTTGAGTATTTTTCCCAACAGCTTACTTTAGATGGAATGTCATTTGAAAATGTTGATGAGCATCAGGACAAATTTCCTCACTAATGTGAAGTTACACTTACGCATTTCTAGTCCATGAAGCAACAGCAGGACCTGACTCACTATCTAGGCATGTGCATCCAAATTATAATTGATAGAGATCAGCCCCATGTCAGCAGCAGTATGGAAATTGAGTAAACATGCACTTACATTTAGTACCTTGAAGAACATGAATTGGTGCTTGTGCTGTCTTCTTGTGTTGCATGATTGCTACAAATGTTCCTTGACATTGCAATGGTGTGGAGTCAGCCCACATGTACACCTTTGTCTTCAACCATATGCAACTGGGCAATGGAGACAGTTCGCTGTTTTTTCTACCGGCATGTTTATCGATGCAGCATTGTTGATGATGAAAGGTATGGAGTAGCCATTAACTGTTACAGCCCAATTACAAGTTTAGGCGGTGCAGGCGGATGGGACACCACCACTGCACCCTACACCACTGAGACTCGACGCCCGCCAGATTATGACTTTAAAGTGGTCTGGCATGTGGGGTCATGGTGGTCCCAAGGCGGTGCATCATTTAAAGGTGGCAGTGCCAATTAAAAAAGCCATTGAAATAGGAATGCCTCACAATGTTCCTGCACTGCATGAACCCAAAAGTCCATGCCGTGCAGGAAGTGTTGTGCATGTACACAGGTGGCCACATGTAATGCCCGTCAGTGTGCATTCACAAGCATAGGAGGCACGGCGGGCCCATTAGGGCCCCCTCTGTTTTCTCTCCTTCAGGGTTTACATGGAGTAAGAACCTTCATGTAAACCCTGGCAGAGAGGAAACTCGTAATATGCCTGGCACTGGCCCGCCAAGCATATTGCGGGCTCCTATCTGCCATGGCACCTTCAGGGAACAGCAGAAATAATGAACTTCATGAACCATCATGCTAGAGGTAATTTTGTTGGGGCGTGTCTGATGCGCCCCCCCCCCCCTACTTGAACTGTTTAAATTTTGTGAGCTGACGAGCTCGGGAGCCTGCACCTTCATGCTGTGAGTGGAACTGGTCCTGAGAGACAAGGCAGCACGCCCTGCAACCTATGAACTTTGCTTTTTCCCTACTGACGATTGAGGAATCATGAAACACGTGTCTAGGGATACGAACTGAAACTGATAATACAGCACTGGCTATGAACACTTTGAATTGAGCGAGAAATAATGAACTTCATGAACCATCATGCTAGAGGTAATTTCGTTGGGGCGTGTCTGGTGCGCTCCCACCCCTTGAACTGTTTAAAGTTTGTGAGCTGACGAGCTCGGGAGCCTGCACCTTCATGCTGTGAGTGGAACTGGTCCTGAGAGACAAGGCAGCACACCCTGCAACCTATGAACTTTGCTTTTGCCCTACTGACGATTGAGGAATCATGAAACACGTGTCTAGGGATACGAACTGAAACTGATAATACAGCACTGGCTATGAACACTTTGAATTGAGCGAGAAATAATGAACTTCATGAACCATCATGCTAGAGGTAATTTTGTTGGGGCGTGTCTGGTGCGCTCCCACCCCTTGAACTGTTTAAATTTTGTGAGGTGACGAGCTCGGAAGTCTGCACCTTCATGCTGTGAGTGGAACTGGTCCTGAGAGACAAGGCAGCACGCCCTGCAACCTATGAACTTTGCTTTTTCCCTACTGACGATTGAGGAATCATGAAACACGTGTCTAGGGATACGAACTGAAACTGATAATACAGCACTGGCTATGAACACTTTGAATTGAGCGAGAAATAATGAACTTCATGAACCATCATGCTAGAGGTAATTTCGTTGGGGCGTGTCTGGTGCGCTCCCACCCCTTGAACTGTTTAAATTTTGTGAGCTGACGAGCTCGGGAGCCTGCACCTTCATGCTGTGAGTGGAACTGGTCCTGAGAGACAAGGCAGCATGCCCTGCAACCTATGAACTTTGCTTTTTCCCTACTGACGATAGAGGAATCATGAAACACGTATCTAGGGATACCAACTGAAACTGATAATACAGCACTGGCTATGAACACTTTGAATTGAGCGAGAAATAATGAACTTCATGAACCATCATGCTAGAGGTAATTTCGTTGGGGCGTGTCTGGTGCGCTCCCACCCCTTGAACTGTTTAAATTTTGTGAGCTGACGAGCTCGGGAGCCTGCACCTTCATGCTGTGAGTGGAGCTGGTCCTGAGAGACAAGGCAGCACGCCCTGCAACCTATGAACTTTGCTTTTTCCCTACTGACGATTGAGGAATCATGAAACACGTGTCTAGGGATAGGAACTGAAACTGATACTACAGCACTGGCTATGAACATTTTGAATTGAGCGAGAAATAATGAACTTCATGAACGATCATGCTAGAGGTAATTTCGTTGGGGCGTGTCTGGTGCGCTCCCACCCCTTGAACTGCATTTTGTTTCCACTTGCCTCAATTGGGGTCACCATTTGGGCTTGTGGATGTGGCTGGGAGTACTTTTGAAAGTTTCTGTCATCCATTTTCCCTCCTCAAGTTGACGCAGTTGGTTGCTCTTTCACTATGCAAACCGTTATGAAATGGTTTACTTTTCTGCAACCTTTATACTTGCTTGTCCAATGGTGGGACATTTACCATCGTGTGGGAAGGAAAATCCACATTGGAATCACACAACTTATTTACCTCTGAGACATCACTTTATCACTTTTGACTTTGTGTTTCTGCTTACTTTACATATTCAATGCGGATTCGCTCTGGGCTATTCTAGCTTCTGTATTAGCAGCTTGTTGAGCTGCACATTCCTCTGCCCTTGCAGCCATAAGTACCTTTTCTAGACTGAGCATCTCTCTCAACTTACATAGTCTAAATGAGTCAGACAGGCAACTATCAATGACTCTGAGAAGCATGGCTTCTTTTTTTTTAATTCGTTGAATTTGCAATGCTTGATGAGGGTATCAAGTCTGCTAGCAAACGTATCCATTGTTTCTCCAGCTTGCCGTCTTGCTTTTCTCTTGGATCCTTCTGTGAGGGAGCTTGCACATGTATTTTTTGTTTTATCTGCAAATTCGCAGATCAGATTCAAACATGCGGCAAATATTTTGATAAAATACTTTTTCGTCATGAAAGGGTCCCGGGGGAACCCAGCACCAAGGCAAGGGGTCTGAGATTTGTACTCTGCCCCCTTTTCTTTTTTTCGCAAGATGGTACTTTGCACTGTATTTGGTGCATATATGGGGTTAGTTGTAGGCTGGGCCCAACTACTAATCACTGCCATGCATGGCTGCAGGCCATGCGCAGCGGTGGTTAGGTTAACAAAGAGTAATAAAAGTTTCTTTATATTTTTAAAAAATTGAAATTCACTCAAAAAGCTGAAGATTACAGGGACGTTATAGTTAGGAAAAAGAATTTTAAACAGCATAGAAATTCACTTAAAAAAACAAAGGTTAAAGGGACATTATAGTTAGGTTCTGAATTTAATCGTAGAAAATTCAAAAAATTCAGCAGTTATAGTTATTGTTAGCTTCAGTAACTATAACTTGTGCCCTAAGGTCACTATAACTCACACACTCACCATGCACGGCTAATTACCCCACATATTACAAAACTGACAACAATTTTAATAACATCAATAATAATATCAAAGTAACATTGTAGTAATATTATTGAGGAGAAAACTGTGCATGGCAGGGGCTATCTGTATTGGTAAATGTTTCCATATGTCATGTTCTGCTGCTGTGTGATTGTTTTTAATTTCAATAGCCTACCACCGAAGTTTGATTCAGTAGTTTTGGCAAGCATGCATATGTTGCATATACTCCAAATAGACTGGATTCCGGCAAAAGACTCTGGAATATCTAAGCCAAAAATGTTTTTATATTAGCTGACTTTCGCCTAATATTGTCTTTGTTTCAATGTATGCCAATAGGAAAAATGAAGTACCCTGATTTATTTTTTCAAAATCTCCATCTTCCTACTACAAAATGTTTGGCATGCATGCTGTTGTGACCAAGGGCTAGATGTACGACCGTTCCATTCTGAGACTCGTAAATTGCGACGTTTTGTGACTTGCAATTTGGGACTTGCAAATTGGAATGTACAGTAGTGTCTCAGACACTGTTTGCGATTCCTAATGGGGCCGCTAATGACCTACCGCATTAATATTAATGAGGTAGGTCACATTTTGCGACCCCTTCGGAATCTTACATATCACAGGGATGGTGGACTGCTGGGGAAAGCAGACAACAATGTCTGTGTTTGCTTTTAAATAAAGCAACATTTTTTTTTTTCAAATGGGTTTAAAAGTAAAAATGAAAAGTGTTCTTTTAAGGGCAGGCAGTGGTCCGTGAAACCACTGATTTCTCTTAAAAAATATTTTCCTAGACATTCACAAATAGGGAAGGGGTCCCCTTGGGACCCCTTCCCATTTATAACTGGCTTATCACCTACTTGAAGTAGGTGGCAGCTGCAATTGTTTTGCAACCGCATTTGTGGTCACAAAACAATGATACATGCCAGTGCAACTCACTATTAGGAAGGGCGCACCACTTCCTAATAGCGACTCACAAACCCTATTTTGCGAGTTGGTGATTGGTTACTGACTCGGAAAATAGGGTTTGTACATAACACAACCCTGTTTAGTGGTCACAAACAAGTAGATTTCCCATTTGCGAACGCGGAAAAGAGTTGTACATCTGGCCCCTAATGAAGAATGACTTGACAGAAATTGTTTTCCGCATCACTAGTTGGTTTCTGGCAAATGGGTTCCTAGAAAAGTTATAAAGGAAAGTATTTACAGAAAAAGAGAATGACACATTTGTAGCAGAGGCAATTTGTATCACAAACGCCAAATGTAGACTTTCTAGGAGTCTGTGAGGAACAACATGGCATAGGACAAGGGCCTGATGGGTGCAGTGCATGATAAACACAAAAGAAGGTTCAGCCATGTTCATTATCAACAAATGCATTGCGCAGCATGACTGTGTTATGCTCCTTGGATCTGAAGGACATGTTAGTCTGGGGCTTTAGGGGTCCCATCTCAAAATATTTTTTTCCATTGGTTGTACAGCGCTCTGAAGACATACCATTGATTACAACCGACCATAAAATACTGATAACTAAAAATACCCCTGTTGGACTTGGCCCTTTTTGCAGGGTTATCTCCAAACCTTTTGCTTCTTCCTTGTATTTTGTCCTGACCAGTCGTTGTTGGTTTTCGAACTCTGGGCACTTTACCACTGCTGATCAGTGCTAAAATGCATATGCTCTGTGTGTAAATTATGATTACAATTAGTTCGCCCTGAATTGAAATATTTGATATACTAGTAAGTCCCTAGTAAAGTGCACTGATGTGTGCCAGGGCCTGTAAATCAAATGTTGCAGCACTGATTTGCCACCCACAAGAGTAGCCCTGGAAAGGTATTTCAGGCCTGCCACTGCTGTGTCTGTGCACAGGTTGGTACTGCCATGTCAAGCTGGCAAGGGCACCCACTTGTCAGGCCCTAACCTTCCCTTTTTTAACATTTGAGTCACCCCTAATTACGGACCCAAGGTACACCCGTGGGCAGGGTGCAGCGTTTGTGAAAGGTAGGACATACCCTGATGTGTATGTTAGGTCCTAATAGCGAAATACTGCCAATTTCGTTTTTTATTATTGAGAGGCTATCTGTCCCATAGGATAGAATGTGAGTTTATTTATAACATCTGATAAATATAACTTTCCATTGAACAAGATACAAAGTTGGAGCTTAGGATGCCTGAACTCAGAATATAAAAATGCATCTTTTAGTAAAGATGATTTTTATATTGTGTTTGAAAATACAACTATTAGAAAGTGGGTATTTCTTGCTTAGCAATCCTGTGTGCCTCTGCTGGTTTGTGGATTGACTGTCTGGCTTTTGAATTACAGGGGCAGGGGATGGGCATTTTCTTAGACGGCCACCAGGGGGTTGATGTGGGTCCTTCCTTTCCTGAACGAGTCAGGGCTGGGATGAGTAGACCTGGGCTGCATTTAGAGTAGTGGGAGGAGATTTCTTTCAAACCTGAATGGGCCTGGTCTGCCTGGGACAATGCTGTCTCCACCTCCTGCCGGGCAGCTGCTCCAGAGAGAACAGAACTGGTTTTGGCTGGTCAAAGAGCCTCTCTGCCACCAGAGAACAAAGGAATATGTGCCATAAAAAGTGGGGCCCAGACCCCAAACTTACTGCTGAACTATGGAACTTGCCAGGAAGAAGAACTGGGGAAGCTGAAGAAGTAGTACTGCCCCTGTGCTGTGCTGTGTGCTCTTGGGGCTGGCCTGCAGTGGTTGCTACTGTCTTTGTCAGGGAAAGGACTGGACTGTGCTTTCAACATCCTGCTTTTAGAGTTTTCTTCAAAGACTACTTCAGGAATCAAGAAGATCCTTTGCCAAGGAGAAGAGCTGGGGAAACTGGAGAAGGAGTACTTCCCCCTTGCTGTGGGCTCGCCAGGGTAGGCCTGCAGTAGCTGTTTCTGCCAAGAAAAGGACAAGGACTTTGCTGTGTGCTTGTCCCTCTGCTTGAGAAAGATCTCCAAGGGCTTGAGAAGTGCTTGCCTCCTGTTCTGAAGTCTCAGGGACACAAAGACTTCACCCTCAACTCCCCTGAATTTCCTTGCTGGGATTTCTGACCTGCCAAGAAGTGCCTGTGACTGTGTTGGGCCTCTGGGGGTTGTTCCTGCTGGTGGGAGCTGGAAAAGCAACAAAACTACAATGACATCGACGTATCGCTCTTCTTGCGGCTGTTTTTCTGATGCAGCACCGCTGTGCAAGAAGAATCGCCAACCAGCGCTTGTCGCCGCTGCAAGAACCGACGTATCAAGGGATAACCGCTGAAGAAACCGACGCAGTACCGCTCAAAGATGTTGCAATGATCGCGTCGCATCCCGGATTCCCACACATCGTATGTGTGCAGCAAGTTTTCCTGACACATCACTCAAGGACCAGAACCATCTAGAAATCGATGCATCACTTCCCCCTACAGACCAGATTTGACACATCACTTCTCCTGCTTGCAGCAAAACTGTTGCATTGCCTCCCCATGGTCTCAGAACTGACGCATCTCTTTGTTTTTCGAAGCTCCCCATCTCTGCGGCTGTTTGGCCTTGTGAATTGTGTCGCAACCACAGGTACTTTTAGAGAAATCGCGCATCCATATTTTTCTATGGACCCAGTTGTTTGAAGCCTTTTTAAAGGTATATTCTTAGTTCATGTATGTTGGATTTTTGCCATTTTGGTCTTGTTGAGTTTAGATAAAGACACACTTTTTTTCTAAAATGGTGTGGTGTCCATTTGTGGTGTTATCACTGTATTACTGTGTGTTTTGAGTACAAATACTTTACACATTGCCTTTGGAATAAGTCTGACTGCTCATGCCAAGCTACCAAGGGCGTGAGCAGGGGTTTTCTAAAGTGTGTATCCCTTTAACCTGACTAGAAGCAAGGGTCCTTATTTGGACATAGGTACCTACATCTCCCAACTATAGACCCTCATTTCTAACAACCCCATTCTATGTTCAAAGTAAATGCAGAGTTGAATCATGTTTCAGCAATTTAATATATAATATCCTTCAAAAAATATGAGAGCAAGTTTGCCTTCATTAACAACCCAAGAATTTCCAAGTATGTGGCTGGTCATGGTTCCCCACTCCCTGGGGGTTGTTTTTGTTACTAGGGGCCGGTTTTGGAGCTGTGATGCAATATCTGCCCCAGTAACAAAAGCAGCAGTGCTGGGGGCTGGTTTAGAGAAGCAGCAGTGCCTCACACTAGCACCCTTGCCCAACCCCTCCTGACCCTCCCACACCAGGGGCCAGTCCGATAGAATTGCCAAGGCTGCTTTTTGTTCTCAGTCCAGGCATTTGTCCTCCACGACGGCAAGGACTGGAGAGAAGTCAAGGTGTAACTAAAAAGACAGCTCTGTTGAACTCAATGTCCAATGTAATCTGTTGGTGGTGTAAAAGCAGCAGTCTTCTTAACAAACATTGGTAAATGCATTAGGTTTCACCTAGGTTATCTATACTACTATTATAAAGGAAGAACTTTGAACCTTTGAGGCGGGTAAACTCGGGAACCACAGCGCCAATCCACACCCCCGATACATCGTAGTAATTGTCAGGGTGTGCAGATGGACATAGGCTATATAAATAAAAAAAATATAAGTTATTTAAAAAAGTTACGAGAGAAAAAAAAGTAGTCCCATGGAAGTAGCGCCGGCCGCGACGTGCATGCTGACATCAGGAGCGCGGGGAGGAGCAGCGTCCAGGAGCGCGAGGAGGAGCGGCGGACATCAGCGCGGGGAGGAGCGGCGGACAGGCGGGGAGGAGCGGTGAGGAGTGGCGGACAGGCTGGGAGGTGCGGAGAGGAGCGGCGGACAGACGGGGAGGAGCGGCGAGGAGCAGCGGACAGGCTAGGAGGAGCGGAGAGTAGCGGCAGACAGGCGGGGAGGAGCAGCGAGGAGCGGCGGACCGGTGAACTCAGGAGCGCGGGGAGGTGCAGCGGATGAGGTAAGGCTCCGGGGGACCCACGGACAATGTCGGGGCGGGCGGGGGCCCTGAAGACAAGGTCGGGACGGGCTGCTACTCCGGGGGACCCATGGAGAATGTCGGGGCGGGCGGGGGCCGTGGTGGGCGGGGGCTCTGAAGCCTGATTGCTCACGGACAAGGTCGGTGGGGCTGCTAGTTAATAATATATATGTACATTTTTTGCAAGCTTGAACTTGGTGAGCAGTTTTGCAATGTAAGTTAGGGAACTCCAGAAAAGTTTTATGACTTGTTTCTTGAGAAAGGCAGTACATTGTGCAGTATCTGGTGATTATATAAAGCGGTCCTGTACCTTCAAAACAAGCATTGGAAATGCAATAGGTCTCGCATTAGAAAGTTGGAGCTATTGGTCTTGTAAATGACAAATATTTTATTTATTTGTTGGTTTTTAAAATAGCTAAATTGATAGCTTTGTCATTTACAACGCCAATAGTTATAACTTTCCGAATGTGACACCTATAGCATTTGGAATGCAACATGTTTTGTATTACGTGACATAGATGGCAGCTCTGGTTGTTAGGCCACATCTCTAGAGAGCAGGAGAGTGCAGCAGGGGAGAGAAGCACGGCAATGCAATAGGTCTCGCATTAGGAAAGTTTGAGCTATTGGTATTGTAAAGGACACATTTTTCATTTATGTGCTTGTTTTGAAAATTGCGAAATTAATAGCTTTGTTATTTACAATGCCAATAGTTTTATCTTTCGCAAATGTGACACCTATTGCAACACAATATGTGTTGTAGCACTGAGTGGTGTGAGGGTGAGTGGGTGTGTGAGGGTGTGAGGGTGAGTGAGGGTGAGGGTGTGTGAGGGTGAGGGTGTGGGTGTGTGAGGGTGAGTGAGGGTGTGTGAGGTGGTGAGGGTGAGGGTGAGGGTTAGGGGGTGTGAGGGTGAGGGTGAGAGGGTGACAGAGTGTGTGTGAGGGTGAGGGGATGAGGGTAAGGGTGTGTGAGGGAGAGGGGGTGATGGTGAGAGGGTGCGAGGGTGAGGGTGGGTGAGGGTGTGTGAGGGTGTGTGAGGGTGAGGGGGTGTGAGGCTGAGTGAGGGTGAGAGGGTTGTGAGGGGTGTGAGGGTGAGTGAGGGTGTGTGAGGATGAGGGGGTGAGGATGTGAAGGCGCGTTTGGCAGTGTATGTTTTAACGCTCGGAATATCATAATTAAACGTACGTAGCGTCACCAGAACTCATTTTGTTTAAAAAAAAAAAAAAGTAATAAAAAATTTGCAGTCTGTTGCTGTCCTTGCAAATCAGAGAAACACTGTACGGTAACAATTATTCACCTTCCTTTAAGTAGAGTACCTCGTCGGCCATCTTGGATCGGTTATTGATACCGAGGTCCAAACCATGTAGTTGGGGAATCTTACTAAGCCCTCTTTTTTTATATCTACGGGGCACGGTAAGCAGCCAGTTCTAAGATGGCAGCTCCTGCGCGTGGCCCGCGTGTGGGCTCGGACTCTGACAGCAGCGAGGACCTGCAACGTTTTCGAGAAGCGATGTGGGTGGTGGCACCGGTGTGAGGTATCGTGGGGAGAAAAGGGGTGCATAGAAAATGTGGATGTGTTTGTACGGCGCTCAAGCGTTGAAACTGAGAAAGGACCAGAGTTGCAGGCAGAGATACAGAGGGTTAATCTATGTCAACCAACTGCGGCTGGTTGCGTCTTATTGTGGGAAATAATGGAAGCGACCAGGCTGGAATGGACTGCTTATCAGACGACCGTTTTGGAGTTTCATGAATTACGTCAAGGGCGTGTGACCGTGATGTGTTAATGAGCGTAATAAGCGGTGCAAAATATTGCTTATGGCCGCAGAACAGTGGTGGTCGTAATTCAAAAAGTTGAATGTTAACAGGTGTTTACATGCTTGGAGTGGAGAAGAATGGTAATTAACTACATGCATACCTTGTAGTTCGTTTTACTATACTTTTTTAAATGTCCACGTCCTGCTAATACAAGATGGACCGCTCTGTCAAAAAGTCACAGATAATGTTTAGGAAGGTGGGGACTTTGTGATCGTTGAATGAGTTACGTGATGAACGATCAGATTTTTTGGGGACAAAACATGTTGCAAAAGAAACCTGTAGGAACTTTGAATGAACCCTTACCTTTGTTTGCACAAAGGTTTATGTTCTCTACAGGATGCGAGTACAAGTAGGGAAGGCAGAGAAGGGGAGGGGGAGGAGAAATGCGACACAAACAAGACGGAGGGAAGGCAGATAAGGGGACGGGGGAGGAGAAATGAGACACGGCGGGCAGGGGAGGGGGCGAGGGGGGAGGAGAAATGCGACACAAACAAGACAGAGGGAAGGCAGATAAGGGGAGGGGGGAGGAGAAATGCGATACGGCGGGCGGGCGAGGGGGGAGGAGAAATGCGACGTGCGGATGAGGGAACTGATGTGCACGTGCTTTTAAGCTCAATGCGCATGCGCATTGAGCCTAAAAGTCACGGGCACTGCAAGGAATCGCCACGATTCCTTGCAAGTTAGTTAAAGAGTGGTTAAGCCCCCATAGTCTCGCAAGCTCGATGCGCATGCGCATCGACAGGCGAGACCTAAAAACCAGGAAACTCATTCCTGGCCGGTACTTGGTGAGGTAGTCCAGTCACTTGCATGTATGACTGTGCAAACGAAAACCTAGGGGATTCTTAGTAGCGCCAGTCATGCCAGTCTATTTTGCCCAGTACTGTTGAAGTGTAAAGACTTCGGTCAAATTGACCATTTTCTTTAAAGGGCAGTTTATTCCCCCAAACTTACAGCAAAGTCGGAGCTCCGGACTCCAAATCAAAGTACCTAAAAAGTGGCCCACATTTACATATCACAGCAGTTTTAGCCGTGTAAAAGACACGCTGAATATGTGTTCTGCAATGTATGTGAGACTGCATGCATTTGTGCCTGCTGCAGACACTGTTTGGAGTAATATTGAGAAATCAACAGTAAACAAGCATTTGCAATGCAAGAGGACTCGCATTTACGCGCACAGGGGGTCAAGAAGGCACTGACAGCTGGAGTGCGGGCGAGAGGGGGTGGGGGGGTGTGAAGATACGGGAAGGGGGAAGAAGGGACGGGAAAAAATAGTGTTCTAAATAACACGTCTGTACAGTGTAACACTCAAAGTAAAGGGGCCAATAGCCATGGGAGGGTACAAATGATGAAATGGCATAATAAGGCGGGACTAAGAAGCCTTATAATAAATCAGAAGGCAGAATTTACGAAGGACAGACACATAAGCCAATGAGAAATATGGGCGGACAGTGAGGTCAGCCTGTCTCCCATACACTACTACTGCATGCCGAGCAGACCGAGCAGCGCATGCGCGCTGCCGCTAAAGCTCGACCTAAAAAGTGCTAAAACCATGTTTATCTCTTTTCCATTTTTAGTTTATGCAATGTAGCACAGCAGCTCAACTGTTGCGTGACATGTAAATAACATTGACAAAGCCAAAATATTTTGCATAGGAGAAACCTATTGGCTTTTCCAATGCTTTTTTTATTACAAGAGCAAACACTGTGCAGGCAATAACTAAAAATGCCACTGATTTTGTTTGTTGTGAGTTGTAGCTTGGTGAGTAGTTGTGCACTATATGTTACTGAAACGCTGTAAAATTGTTATGAATTATTTATTGTTAAATTTTAAAAAATTGAATATGATACCACGGAGTAGTATGAAGAGATGCCATATAAAGAGTTCCCATGTGGCAGTACCCTGATGCAAAATGGAGTATTTCCCATATATCCAACTACTACATGCCCCTGAGTCTGCATGGGACTAAGAGGGACCGTGGGGCCGCTTGGGCACAACAGGACCACAGGGGCTGCCGAAGGGTGAGAGGATGAGTGAGGCTGGAATGGGGCTTCAAAGGCAAGCTCAGTTCGTGGATGCTGAGAGGGCATGGGAGTGACAAGGCTGTGGGGGGCCGGTTAGAGAAGTACTGACTACTGAGGCTATTGGGAGGTTAGAAAGGTTTTGCCCTGGTGCTGCTGGAAGGCAAGGCTGTCAGAGCGTCATTTGGAACCTTTGACTGATATCTTCCATTCCCTAGTTTCACATTGAAACACTATCAGCCAGGGTCGAAAAGAGGTTACGACGCCACATGCTGGAAAGTAACAAGCAATGGAAGAGTCGTGAATAGTTGTTGGGCTATTCGTTTTGTCTAGGACTTGCTACCACAGTGTAATAGCTCAGTAAATAATGTGTTTTTTATGGTCTTAGAAAGGGCTCGTTGTATTTACCTCTGGAGAATTGCTCTCAGCAGGCCCTACAATACAGCAAATAAAAGCTAAAACAAGCCTTATCATTAAACAATCAAAACAAATATTTTAATTACATATCTTCTCTGGGAAAGCATCTTCCACAAGGGGAGAGGTATTACAGTAACAACTTCAGGCAAGCACCATTATGTAAAAACATAATAAAGTGTCCCCAAGCTTATTTTTTACAGTTTTATATAGTGAGAACTTAACATGAATCGGGTATCGGAGCGCTTTACAAAACACCAGTTGCATTACATGAGAACACATTCATTTTTGTGAGGCAACTGGAGAGTAAGTGATTTGCCCAGAATCACAGGATGTTCAGCGTCATTGCCAAGACTCGAACCCAGGTGTCTAGATTCGAGGTCAACTGCCAATGCCATAGCCGTTAGGCCAACTCCTGTCCCCTAATTAGATGCCTACTTTTATTAAAAGGCCCAGTTTTTAATCATGCATCCTGAACTTGCATATTTGAAGGCACTTTCGCCTGAGGTACTGCACACAGATCTCAAAATATTGAATATGACTCATTACATCGTATAGCAATACCACGCATGCCATTACAACACGGGTATTACCACGCGATGTCAATTACAATAACTGCCATTACAATACAAGATTTTAATATGACTACGCCTTTACCACACATGTCATTTCAACGCAAAGGCATGAGTGGTAAAGGTATACTTATGGTAAATGGTAGCAAGGTAAGTGACTCCACCCTACCCTACCTTGAACCCTAATGTAGTACCACTGCACGACCCTCCCGACCCCCATTCCTCTCCCTACAATTACACTACACTACGTTGCATGACCCCCAACACTACCCTAAACCCTAAAACACTACCCCCAGCATAACCCTCCCTAACACCAGTCCAGTTCACTGCACTCAAACACTACCCTGCACGACCCCCAACACTACCCTAAACCATAAAACACTACCCTACACTACACAAACACTACAACACTACCCTAAACCCCAAAACACTACTCCCAGTACGACCATCCTCGCCCTCCAGTCCGGTCCCTACACTGAAACACTACCCTGCATGACATCCGACCCTACCCAAAACCGTAAGACACTACCATAGACTACACAAACATCACAACACAACCCTAAAACACTACCCCCAGTATGACCCTCCCTCTTCCCCAGTCCGGTCCCTACACTCTAACAGTACCCTGCCTGACCACTGGACACTACCCTAATCCACTACCCCACACTACACAAACACCACAACACTACCCCCCGCACAACCCCCAGTCAGGTCCCTACACTCTAACACTACCCTGCATGACTCCCCAACACTACCCTAAATCCTAAAACACAACCCTACATTACACAAACATTACAACACTACTTCGACACCACCCTAAACCCTAAAAAAGTAGCCCCCACCCCAAGCGCAATCCCCCTTAGCTCTCTTTCCTCATGGTTGCACTCTCCTGGTTCCAGCGTTGTCTGAGGACTGGTGCACGTCATTGTGAGGAAACAGAACAGCCTCAGTTTCCTCACAGCGATGTGGATAGCCATTATATTGCATGCGTTGTAAAAGCGCATGCGATGTAATGGTATGCAAAGTAATGCCTACGTGTTGTTACATCGCATGCGTTGTAACGCATGCGATGTAATGACCTACGGGGTAACAGCCTCTTTGTAATGGCTGTTTACCCAAAATACCTAAGCAGTTGAGGCAGGGAAGATCGGAGAGCTGGCAAAGCATGTTGCCTGGTCATGACAACACAATTAAATATATATATAACAAGGTGCCTCGGGAGAAGGAAAAAGGGAGAAACTCAAAGAGGGAGAGAGAGAGAGGGAGAGAGAGGGAGAGTCCTTTCAATCTTTATAGCAATTGTAGCAGTTGTTCAGACTTTTTCCTGGTGTTTCAACATGTGACAACCTGCACTCTACTCCACACATAGTTGCGTATAAAATGCTGCAATCCTCGTGAAACTTTCAAAGTTGAAGTATGAATCAAGTTTGGTGGAAGTAAAATTTTATGTGAGCACAACATCCACAAAAGCAGATATCTTTCCCTGAGCATACCTGGGGGCAGATTTACAATAAGTGGCGCACCCCTGCATATCAGCAAGGATGCGCCACTTATTGTGCGCCATGCCTTCGCCACCATGGATGCGCCGCATTTACAATGCGGTGCACCATGGGGCAAAATCGGCAAAGATGCATCATGCATCTGTGCCGTTAAAGTGGCGCATTGCTGGAGTTGCGTCTCAAGCGTGACGCAGCTCCAGCAATGCTCTGGGGGGCCGTATTCTTACAATATTGAGTCAATCCTTACACCTCCTTCAAGCAGGTGCAGGGTTTTGATGCAGCATGGGCCCCAAAGTGACTGAGTGAAATCTTGTAGATTTCACTCAGCCACTTTTAGGAGGCGTTCCTGTGCCCCGACGCCCCCTCCCCCCCCTACGCAGGGACGCATCCTTCTGGTGCAGGGCTTTCCAACGTGACACATTGCCCAGATGCGTCACATTGTCAATACCCCGCACCATGGCACATCTTTTGCACTGCCGCTGCGTCACAAAAGTGATGCAATGGCGGCGTAAAAGAGGCGCAAGGGGCTTGTAAATCTGCCCCCTGGTGGTTAAGTAGAATGATTAATGGAGAAAGCATGTACTTACAATTCAGAGAAATCCCACTGTAGCATGGAAGAGAAATATAGCGGAAGATTGCATTCACCCCATAATTATTCACAGCTGTTCAAATATAAGGCTGTGGACACTGTGATGATTGTGAGAGGCACTGCAGTCTGCACACCTGGTCACATTCTCATCTCATCACCTCAGCCGCACCACAAAGAGGCCACCCTCGAACTAGAGACATGACAAGAAACGCTGGAATGAAAACACCAAATGGACTTTTGTAAGTCACGCCATGCGCGCTGGGGCGGCTGGTGACATTTGAAAGTGGTGAGGCGTAAACTAATTTGCATATTGCACCGCAGCGAGCGAGCCCGAACCACCTTGCATCCATCCATACATCATTCATGCATCCACCCATCCATCCACCCACCCACCCATCCTGCATCCATACATCATTCATTCATGCATCCACCCATCCATCCATCATGCATCCACCCATCATGCATGCATCCATGCATCCATCCATACATCATTCATGCATCCACCCACCCACCCATCCTGCATCCATACATCATTCATTCATGCATCCACCCATCCATCCACCCACCCATCCTGCATCCATACATCATTCTTTCATTCACCCACCCATCCATCCATCATGCATCCACCCATCCATCCGCCCACCCACCCATCCTGCATCCATACATCATTTATTCATGCAGCCACCCATCATGCATGCATCCATGCATCCATCCATACATCATTCATGCATCCACCCATCTAACCTGCATCCATCATTCATGCATCCATCCACCCATCAGGCATGCATCCATCCATGCACCCATTCACCCACCCATCCACACAGTGACAGCATTAATGGCCGACAGCAAAGTTAGGGCATCAATTAGATCTCAAATAATCCCTGCGTCCTGTTGTCCAAACACCTCCACATGTCAATTCTTACCCACCAAGGGTTCAATCTACCGTCGGAACTGTTTTATTTTCAATAGCTATTCCCATAGTTTTAGTAAAATGAGCATCAACAAAATTACCAGAAGCCCCAGATTCAATCATTGGCTGAATCTTAATATTTGCCCTTTCTGCAAACTAACTCTATAAACAAAAACAAATGCCGCTGTGCTTTTTGCACTATTTGGGTCAAGAAGATCCGGGACACTACATAAAGAGAACTTGAAAGTGTGGCCTCAATCATTAATAGGTCTTCTCTTTTTCCACGTACTGACTTTCACTTGTATAACTTTTAATTTGGATTTCAGGTTTCATGGGACAGTCTTTTAAAAAGTGTATGATGTTACTACAATACATGTAAAGTTTCGTTTTTCATCTTTTTGCCCTATCGTCTTTATCAACAGCACCCCTTGTACATTGGCTCTGGAAATGAAGGAGTCTTAACAAACAGAGGCCGCAGTACGAGGTAGGGAGAGAGCTCTGCCCCCCCAGACAGGGGGTTTTGTATCCGGGCTATGTATTGACCAGCCAATCCTGGCGCTGTATGCAGCGCCAGGATTGGCTGGGGGGGCACCATGAGTGCTCGCCCAGTCACCCTGTGCAACCCCGGGGGCTGTGGCCCGCCCCCTGATCCTCTCTCCATGGGCAAATTCACAGGGAAACAATCTGCGCATGCGCTGGCATGTTTGTGCCCAACACCCACTTGCGCAGCTGCAGCAGGCCCATCCTCCCCCCCTCCCCCCCCCCCCCACCCCACTCCGGTCGGGTGTCTCCTGGATTCCCGGCCGGCAGGTAGCGTGATTTTTTTAAAATATTTGTATTCGGATCTTAGTGAGGACGAGGTGGGTCCATGGGGCTTAGTGGGGCTACGCCCCTACGCCCCAATGGATGCACCGCGCCTGCATGCGCGTCATTGGTCCGTCAATTGAAGCTCCCTCTCTTTTTGATTCTCTATTTGCTCAGGTGCGCATGCATAGAATATGTCTGTGCTCTAAAAAATTCTCGAGAAACCAGTATTTTTCAGCTCCCATTCACACGTCATGCTGCAGCAAGAGGCTTATTTTCTCTTCGCTCCGTCCCATCTAGGATACATACACACGTAGCCGACAGGACACAGATGCACATGCGCTTCCCTTGACTCCTTATGACGTGAATACACAACATCTTCTAAACTGTACTCATTGCATTGGGTGCTTAATCAAGCCATCAAACATAGACAGAGAGCAGATGCTGTTCTGGTGCCTGTCGTGTCCGCCGTGTTTATCGGGCGGCAGGCACACCAACCAAAAGATCAGCATGCAAATTCAGGGAATGGGCAATCAGGCCAGATAACTAAATACACAGAGGCGGTGGTGAGGTACGTTAGAGCTCACGCATATGTGCACCACTGGTGTCATATCCGCACTGGCTCATTTGTATTAGTTATGTCATGTGACCCCCAGACTGGGCCATTAAAACAGGGAGCCTCGGGCACGCATTCACTCCACCCCGTACGGCTCCTCACAGTGGGCCTAGCCCAGGTCACCCCTATTGCGTCATCGGGGACGACACTACATTACTTCCCCAACAGTTTCAAAACTTTACCCATTATAGCAACAAAACACACAACATCAATAGAAATACGTTACTGGAACAGGTTCATACGACATGACCCTTTAGCCGGCAGGATGGGACTGGGTATTTCCGCAGACAGTACTGAGAACCTCCCCGGCCTCCTACTGGGCTGGGCAGACTGAGCGCCTTGGTGCCCCTTGTAGTGCACCCACTGGTCGGAGACATCTCAGGATTAGCACCGTCCACTGTCGGGCAGTCCACTTCAGTTTCATCCCACTCATCAGTATCAGGCAACACTGGAGACAAAGCCCTACCAGACTCAAGTGAGCTAACCTCAGGGGGAACATCTCGTTGTGGATGAAAAGTCTTGAAAAAGGGCACATTCCTTGTGACGGTTTCCACACCTTTCTGGGCTGTGACCTTCATGCCATTTATGTGGGTGACAGTCCATGGCACCTTTTCATACCGCAGTCTAAACTTGCTGTGGTCAACTGTTTTTTTTAGAAAACCAGAATCACCGACTTTGAGAATAAGGGGTCATGATCGCCACCGTTGGATAGCATTATCGTTTTCATGTGGACGACGTGTTTGGATCTGCAGGTAATTTGGTGACTCTGAACACAACTTCAGATGATGGGGAATGGAGTCTGCAACCACCCATCCCATAGAGAGATGCCCTGGGGCCACTCCGGTCGTAGAGTGTGGCGTTTGTCGTACATTCTGAGGAATGAGAAGATGGCCAGTTCCAAGGACTGTTAAGGGTCATGGGCAATGCGGATGACCTTGTTTAATGTGCGCATAAACCTTTCCACTGCCCCATTTGCTTGAGGCCATCAGGGGGTTATCTTCTTATGGGTGATACCTAGAGACGCCAGGTAGTTGGCTATTTTGTGTCCCTGGAACAGGGAACATTGTCAGTCCATATCTCTTGGATGAGCCCATGAGTGACCATCACTTTCTCCAACTTTGGGATGACCTCGCCCTCCATCAGTGATAGCAATATTTCCATCTCAGGATATTTTGAGTGGTCGTCAATCAGCACAGAGGTGTGTCGTCCATCTGGAAGGCTCCCAAAGTCTAAACTGATGGATGTCCAAGGTTGGTCAGGTCGATGTTCTGTTGTTATTGGAGCTGGTGAGCTATTGTCCCCTGTGGCAAGTCACCATTGGCATGACCTCACTGCCTCCTCTACTTTCCCATCCATCAGTGGAAACAATATATTGTCCCCAGTGGCCTGGCACCATTGGCATGCCCTCACTGCCTCCTCTACTTTCTCATCCATCAGTGGAAACAATAATTTTGTCCTCAGGCGGGTCTTAGTTTTCACCATTCCGTGGTGACCCACATGCGCCAGTTGGATCACCTGATTGGTCAGGGCCGAGGGTATCACCAGGCAGTGACCTCAAAATAGGCATCCTGTGGAATCCTCATTGAGTTCCTGCCAGATATTGTACAGGTTTCCATGATCCTTCTCGCTTCCGTCATGAGGACTTTCGAGTCACTCCTTGCACTTTGCCACCGGCCATGCTTCATGATCTCCAGTGCCCACTGAATGCACTCAACCTGTCTGGTTTCTTCCCCTAACACTTTCATGGACAATGAGATGGGGCACAATCTGGCCGCAATGCATCGGACATATTCTTCCGTGTCCTCTACATAATACTCCTCTTCCGGGGTAGCAGCCATGAGGTGATGGGAGAGACAGTGAGCTGGGTTCTGCACTCCTGGGTGATATTCCATGCGGCAATTGTAGCCCTGCAGCTGCAGCATCCACTTTTCTATGCATGGGGGTGGTTTGGCGGCAGTTCCAGCAAATAGTGACAGAAGCGGCTTATGGTCAGTAGTCACAATGAAAGGGTGTCCATACACATATAAACGGAAGTGGTGAAACCCCCTGTTTTCTATTCGGGAATATCGCTCCTTGGTGTCTGGCAATGACTGATTGGCGAAAGCTACTGATGCCCAGTCTTTCTCTGCCTTACTCCCCTGCAGTAAGACCGCTCCCAGACCCTTTGGTAGGCATCGACCGCAACCATGGTCAGCTTCCTATGGTAAAAAAAGCCAGTGTTCTATTGGCAGGCAGGGCATCCTTCACCGCTTGGAACTCTGTTTCCTGCTAGTGGTCCCAGACCCAGGGGACAGAGCCTTTGGTAAGTTCTCGGAGTAGCTGGGTGAGGGTGGTCAGGTTCCGGGTAAATCGGCCATAATATTTCACCATACCCATGAAGCTTTGTACTTCGGTGACACTGGTGGGGGCAAGGGCCGACTTGATGTTCACACCTGAGGCTTAGAACACGTAGCCAAAGAATTGGATTTTTTGTTTAAGGAATTCGCATTTGCCTCAGTGGAGTGTGAGTCTAGATTCCTGTGTCCTCTGAAGTACTTGCGTCCGCCTGGCATTGTGTTCCGCGATGGTCCTAACGTAGATGGGAATGTTATCACTGACGTTCACCACCTCTGGAAGATCCATTAGCAGCTCATGGATTACATTCTGAAAGACCTCCGCTGTGCTTGACACTCCAAAACTCAGGCAATTGTACCTCCTCAGGCAAACGTGGGTGTAAAAGGTTGTGATGTAGCATGACTCTTTGTTCCAGCACCAGCTGATGATATCCCAACCGAAGGTCAAGCTTAGAGAACCAGCACGCTCTGCTCAGTTCTCCAATCAGGTGATCAATCGTGGGAGTGAGGTGTCTTTCTCTTTTTACTGCTGCATTTGGTAGCCTCATGTCCATGCAGATCCACACCTCACCCGGTTGCTTGTGCTTCCAAATGACCACGATAGGTGACACCCAGAGGGAGGACCTGTTAACTTCTCAATGATGCCAGCTGCTTCCAACTTGGACAGTTCCTTCTCTAATAGTGGCCTCAGGTGAAAGGCAACGCGACTGTGCCGTAGGGTGACTGGCTGAACCGTGGGGTCAATGTGTAGATGTACTTCTTTTCCTCACAACATTCGAATCCCGTGGAATACATCTGTGAATTCGGCCAGAATGTATCTTACTATCTCTTGGTGAATCCCAAAAGTGAATGTCACAACCCCTAGATCTTCGGTGGACCGGCAGCCTAACAGCATGACCTGTCCATCTTGTGCTACGTAGACCTGTGACCTTAGGACTATAGAGCCATGGAAGATCGTCATCTTGAATTTTCCGTGCATCACCAGGTGTTTTTCTTGTCCATACGCGAAGACTTTAATCGCTGTGGTGTTCAGCACTGGAGCCGGCTTCATTGACTTATAGTGTTTCGAGGACATGATGTTGATTGTGGCCCCTGTGTCTATGACTGCGATGATGTCTTGTTCTTCCCACCATATTTGATATTGCGGCAGCCAACAAGACATCTGAGTCGCCGTTCCAATCATATACATGGTATGGACCACTTGCTCATCTCTGTCATCATCGTCCTTGTCACAGTTCCTACTTGGTGCTTCTGTGATGAGGTTGACAGCTGGCCGGGGTCGTCTGTTCTTTTGCGACCTGCACCCTTGTTCAAAATGATTGAATTTGCCACACCCAGTGCACTTCTTCCCTCTTGCCGGTCATTCCTGAGCCCGGTGTGGGCTTCCGCCACAGTATCCGCAGCTTGTGGGCTTCCCCGACACCTTCCAGCTTGCTGTTGCAGCTGGGCATGTTGTTACCGCATTGACAGGTTATACTTTCACCAGTGCATGTAGTGCTGCCTCCATGTGGGCCGCTCAGGCCCACAATAGTTCCTTGGTTCTCCCTAGGGTTAGGATATCAGCTAGGGACTTCCCCGATTCCTCTCCTACTCTCTCCCTGAATTTTGCGGATGCGCAGCCTTGTACGATTAAGCTTCTGATTTCTTCTACTTCATCCGCGAACACACAGGTGCTTGCTAGTTCCTTGAGTCAGGCGTGAAATGTGTCAATAGACTCATATGCCTGTTGACGCGCCTGCCAGAAAACAAAACGTTCATAATCTTGATTTGCCATGGGTTCGAAGTGCGCCACCAGGGCACCAAGTAGTGTGAGTTGAGTTTTTGGGGCTGGCTCATGCAGTGATTTTGCGATCCAATAGATGTCCTTCCCCCTATGTGCAGGAGCATGACCCTCTTCTGGTCATCTTGCACCCCAGTGGCTTTAAAGAACAGAAGCAGCCTCTCTACCCACTCCTTTGATTTGGGTGCTTGGGTGGAGGGAGGGCCCTCCACTATGAAGGGTCAAATGGGTTGAATTGCTGACATATTGCAGGCATGGTGCAAAGCTAGCCAGATGGTCTCTCCCTCTTTCACTGCCCCAGCCCTACAGGAGGAACCACACTTTTTTTCTGGTGGAGGGACTCTTTCGGGGCCTGTCCCTCCTGCAACTGGCAGCCTGGCTCTGGCGCTCGTGGGAGAAGCAACTAGCTGGACAAAGCTCTCAGGCCCCAATGTCCCCAAGGAAGCTCACCTCAGTGAAGTCTGCTGGCAGGCTGGCAATGGGGTAGCACCCCTCCCCCCACGTTCCAGGGCCATCTGCCACGTGGTGACACCAAGGATCCAGAAGCCAGCTACAGGCTCTGCCGGCACATGTAGCAAGTCGCGTGGCACCAAGGATCAGGAAGCCGGTTGCAGGCTCTGCCGGCACATGGAGCAGGTCGCGCCACCAGCTGGGACCCACCGCTTTGTGTTTCGTACTGCAGTAATGTTAAACTCCGATCGGGGGATGATGCGAACTCGCGCGCTCCCGCTCCGAAGGCACGAGCACTGCATGTATCGAGGCAGCACTGCGGTCGCCAATGAGGGAATGTGGGATGTGGTCGCCCACCACTCATCGCCATTGTTGTGTCCGCTGTGCTTATCGGTCAGCGGAAACAACAACCTGAAGATCAGCATGCAAATTTAGGCACAGGGCAATCAGGCCATATAACTAAATACACAGAGGCAGAGGTGAGGTATGTTAGAGCTCACACGTATGTGCGCCACTGGTGCCACATCCCTGCTGGCTCATTTTCATTAGTTATGTCGTGTGAACCCCAGACTGGACTGTTAACACAGGGAGCCTTGGGGCAGACATTTGCTCCACCCAGTACGGCTTTTCACAGTGGGCCTAGCCCTGGTCACCTCTATTACGTCATAGGGGACGACACTACAGTGCCCAGCACCTCGATGACCATTGGCTATCAGTACACGCTAAAAAAAATAAACACTGAAACTCAGCTACTTAATTTAAATAACCACTTCAGTAGCTTTAGTGATGTAGACTCCCATCTTGACCATGGTTCTTTGTGTAAGTTGATAATGAGACCAGCGTACATGAAATTGAATGCCTATTCTACAAATATGCTGCATGGGGGAGACAGGGCCTAATTTTGCTTTGTTTCTCTGATCTTCACATGTTCTACCATACACAAAACACAGCAAAGAGTTAACTTTCAGTTGCATAAACAAGTAATGGATAATTTAAGAGACTGCACTTGAACCAGATATGTCAGTTACCCTCAAACCATGGTGTCCATGTTTTCACACCAGATGTGCACCATAGACTGTATAGACAAACCGTTGCAGCAAAAGGCCCAACAGCGGAATTTGACAAATCCAGTTGTTTTCAACTCCTGTTCGCCCATCAGTCAGCAGGGAGAGGCCTGTAAATAACTTAACCAAATTAACTCCAGCCCTCATCAGCCAGGATAGCAAATCAGTCTTGACCCTGTGCCTCATGGGAACACTCCAGACCGAACCGCCAGGCCATGTCTTCCCTGGACTGGAATCAAGCATCCTAGGACTGTTTTCGGGCTTTCAGCCCTTATCAGCCAGGATAGCTTGACTCCAGTGGCGTAGTGAGCACGGGACCCACGTCTAGGCATACCCTTCCCACTTAGGGTAAAAATACAACACAAAATGATGATGGACGGAATGTTGAACATTGTCAAACATTCAGCCCCAGTCACAGATCTGTACTGGGATGAATGTATGACTTGGTTCTGCATTCTGTCCATCAACTGTTGTTTTTGCATTTGTCACCCCGAGTGGGGTGGGTATGCTCAGACGTGAGCCTGTGCTCTCCATGCCACTGGAATCAAGCTATCCTGGCTGATGAGGGCTGAAAGCCTGAAACCGGTCCTAGGATGCTTGTTTCCAGTCCAGGGAGGACCTGGCTTGGCAGTTCGGGCTGGACTGTTCCCATGGGGCACAGGGTCAAAACTGATTTGAATATGGCTAGGCTCAAACTGGAATGGCATGGTGAGCAAAAAAAAACGATGGATTTAGGCCCAGATCTCTGTACTGGGGTGAATGTATGACATTGTTCTGCATTCTGTCCATCAACTGTTGTTTTTGCATTTGTCACCCCAATGCTCAGACATGAGTACCGTGCTCTCCATGCCACTGGAATCAAGCTATCCAGGCTGATGAGGGCTGAAAGCCCGAAACCGGTCCTAGCATGCTTGTTTCAGGTCCAGGGAGGACCTGCTTGGCAGTTCAGGCTGAACTGTTCCCATGGGGCACAGGGTCAAGACTGATTTGCATATGGCTAGGTTCGAGCTAGAATAGCAAGATGAGCATAAAAACGACGGATTTAGGCCCAGATCTCTGTACTGGGGTGAATGTATGACATTGTTCTGCATTCTGTCCATCAACTGTTGTTTTTGGGACGTATTTACATACCTGGGGATATAACACTAGGTAGGAAACTAAATTGGAAACCCCAGATTGATATGTTGGTCCTCAAACATGTGCAATTAGCTGGTGTATTGATAAAAGAGCAGAGGCTCTCGCAGACCAAGCCTATTGCCCCAGCCCTAAAGATCTACAATTCTAAAATCAGTACCTCAATACTATATGGTGCTGAACTTTGGCGCTTTCAGGACCTATCATCCTTGGCACTAGCGCAAAATACATTTGTGAGAAAATTAATAGGCCTCCCGCAATCTACACCACTCACCCCTTTATACCTAGATTTGGGTTGCTACAGCATAGAAGACTTAGCTTGTTTTAGACCCATAGCATTCTGGATAAGGCTCTGGCCACTCCTGAGATTTCACTGTATGCCAGGACTCTCTCTGAAGTTAGGGCGCTGGGTTGCTTACGTAATATCTCCTGGTTGAACAACATAAAAACCACCTTGATTATTATGAGGATTTGCATTTTGTTAGAGGACCCAGCTGAAAACTTATTTCCATCAAAAAAGGACTTTAAGGCAGCATACTGAAATATGGTTAAAACCAAGCGCTTTACATCCCTCACGAGGCCCACTCTGGTAAGGGAATTTTTGGAGGTTAAACATGATATCAAGTTTCAAATCTATTGGGACCTTATCACCAGACCGAATGATAGGAAGTGTACTACCAGTTTAGGGTGGGTTCACTTCCTATAAAAGCACTTACTAGTAGATGGCACCCCCCCAACGGATGACAAATGTTTTTCATGTGCAGCCCAAACTGAGACACTAGCACACATTTTGTTTGTTTGCCCAGCCTATAAGTCACCTAGGAACAAATGGCTCAAACATATTTGTATGAACCTGGGCACAAGAATAGCTATGGAGGCACTAAGGATTTTAAAGACAAACACTCAGGAATCCATTGTGATTGCTGTGGCAAACTGTTTGAGCTGGATGTTGGTCATCAGAGCTAATAAGATGAGGGTACATGAATTTTGCCAGACTTTCTATATGAGGCTTTAGACATCATGGCCTGGTGTCGTTACCCTATCATTTGTTTAGGTTTTGGTAATCAATATCCAGGAATGACTTACTATCTGTCCCTTGCCGAAATATGGGCCTAGTAGTATTGACAAAAGACAGGAAGTATTTGTCTGTCACTTATTTATTGTTTATCCGCCCGACATCCTCACTCATTCCCCCCCGCCATAATAGTATGGCGGGGGGACCTCGGCGGACGGAAAGACCATCCACCGCTTTTCCGCCCCGGTCACCTTGCGCCCGGGGCGGAAAAGGAATAATATGGTGGCGGTGTCTATTAGACAACGCCAGCCAGATTACAATGGGCATTTTACAATGCCTTTGCCGCCACAGAAAGGCATGCAGTCTTCACTCTGGGGGCCCCCTGCGGGCCCCCAGAGTGAAGGAGGGGTGGGCGCCGCACACGGGGGGTACCTGTGGTACCCCCCACATTTGCATAAACAAAGTAGCAGGCACCGCCACTGTGGCAAGCACATCCTAATGCCCCCCAGGGGACCTCTGCCCTTATGGCGGGCGGTCCCAATCCCCGTCAGGATGGCGGGCGGGCAAAGTCCGCACGCCATCCTAATGACCCCCTATGTGTTTTACATCATTGTGGATTTATTGTAATCATGTTTTTTTAATACTTGTTCATATAACTGCATTTTTTTAATAACATCTAGATGGACGTGGATATATAGGAAAGCTTTTGTATTACAAATTTCCCAAGTCTCACTTTTAATTGTAGATATATTTTGTCTTTTATGATTGCGACAATCGAAATAAAGACTATATTGATTGATTGATTGACTGGTGTGATAAAGCATTACTTGTGTGCATCTTTCAAGTAATGGGAGGTCATCTCAGCAGGGTCGGATCTACTTTTCATCCTTCTGAAGTCAGAAGAGTCAATACCATTGAGTTGAGTCAAAGTAATAACGCCTAGCTAAAGCACACTAGAAATATATTGAAACTGCCACCCTATATACGCTAAGTGCTAATAACCTACTTCTTAAAATATGTGATAAGAAGTATTATTTACATTTTGATTTACTTTAAAATAAATAATGATTAGCATTATTTTTAAAAGGAAATTCTGGTCAGGTGCCCGACCCCAGCACTCCAGTGGGATAAGGCACCTGAGGAGGGCTTCAATGGGTGTAGAAAATGTTTTTCCACAGCACAAAACTTACAAGTTGTCAATGTCAAGATGGGCAAAAAAGATTTTTTAGATTCCGTCGCCAGACAATCACATTTGTCAAAAAACTGAAAATGTGATTTAGAAGAGTTAAAATGTCACAGATACACAATAGTGTTACTTGTTTAAAATCCCCTTTGAAACTATTTTAATCAATGAGAGCTCCAAAACTACTAAACAGATATACACCAAGCCAATAAAAGCACACTCTTGGGATAACGTTATACTTTCATGCAAGATTTGGTGTAAATTCATTTAGCCGTCGTTAGCAGGTTGTATGAGTGGGCAAAGTGTTCTTGGGGAGCTAAAATGTTAAACAAGCATTTGCAATGCAATAGGTCTCGCATTTACACAAGTTTAAGGTATTAGCATTGTAAATGACAATGCTTTTTATTTATGTTTCCAAAACATAAATAAAAAGCATTGTCATTTACAATACCAATAGCTCAAACGTGTGTAAATGCGAGACCTAGTGTTATTGCAAATGCTTGTTTTATAGGGCCACAGGTTTTCACCAAACCCCCTGATCTGGAGAAATTTCACAGTTTCAAGCCCTTGGTGTCAATGAAATAGGGTCCTAGCTTTTCCCAGGGAGAGGAGGCTGTGCAGAGGTTGGAAAGATTGCAGTATTTGATTGCAAATGTTCCGTCAGAGCACTGGACTCGCGCCATCCCCCTCCGTCCTCCTCAAATTGGAAACCGTGCTTGTCTCAGCACAGTGAATGGGAAAAAGAGAAGCCGACACATCTGTGTGTTGGTACACAGGGTCCTAGTAAAAGGAGCCCACCGTTGCAGTGCCTAGAAAATTGTTTCAAGAGTTAAAAAAAAAAGAACAATAATAATTTAAAAAAAACAAGCGAACTTGACATTCGGTACACAGATAACCCATCCAAGTGTAAGAGTTATGAGTCTGAATACAGGAAGGGCAGCGAGCTGCTCTTCGGTAGGTCCAGTCTCAGCTGTATGCCAAAGCGCTCCGAGGCAATTTAATTCATAGTCGTGTGCGCTATCACAGATGTCAATTCTTTCTACTTAGGACTGACCCTCGTCTTCTGTAACTTGTTCTACTGTCACCCTCTTAATACATTCCTCAATCAATGCTCGGAGTAAAAATAATCACCAGCCCGTAATGTTGCCATTGAGACGCTACAGAGATCTCACAATTTATTTGAACAAGGTTCACAACATTAAGAAGTATTCAGTTGGTAATGCAAATGCTGTATAATGTTGCAGAAATATGTGTCATGCTCTTGAGCACGCGCTTATTATGGAAAGGGGCGACCACTCGGTCCCCCCGAATGTATGGTGGAGTACCCCGATCCCCCCGGGAAGCCATTTTGGGCGGGAGGCGAGTCTCGGCTGGTATGCCCGAAGCGGCGTAGCCGGGGCACGCCTTTTCCCGCCCAAGAGGGGTTGTCCTAGACACTTACACCGTTGGCCACGCCCCGTAGGCGGATTGAAGGAGGGTCCACGCCCGCCTAAAGGAGGTTAAAAGGAGCAACGATCCAAAGAAGCATCCTCTTGTTCCTGTGCTCAGAAGCTGCACCTCCCCGTTGCACGTGAGCTCGAGACGGAACAAGGAGCCATTTTTGAGAATTAGTAATTTGTGTTTTTTCTCTTTTAGCGCATCGAACTTTGGTTCCAGGACCTTTCGACCGATTATCGTGAGAAAATGCCGGGAAAAAGGGTCGGAAAGAAGGTTAGCACCGACCAAATGCTTCGTATGCTGATGAAGGACATGACGAACTTGAAGAAGCAGATGGCTGCCATGAACGGTACGGGCCGGCCTAAGAAAGTAATCGGACCGGCATTGCCGGGGGTAGTCCCTGCCGGGAGAGGTAAAAGGGCCAGGAACAGGGCGGCAGGGGGTGAAGCTCCGGTGCCCGAGTCACCTCCGGCGAGCCCGGTCAGACCAGTAGAGGCCCCAGTTCCGATTCCGGACGCGGGGCAGCCGATCCCTGTCGTAGTTACGCCTGTGAACGAGGGGGATATGCCACCTGAGTTGGCCGCCCAGTTGGCGGCATGGTTGGGCAAGAATAATGAGGGTGCCATAGCTCCAGGTGATACGGCCGAAGAGGCCAAACTAATAATGAAGCAGTTGCGGCAATCGCGAGATGCTGCAAAGGCACCTTGTCCTTCTGTTCCCCCGCAGGTTCCCGCGGAACAACCATCTTCGGACATTGGAAAAGCAGCAGCAACGGGTGCAGCTACTGATTCGGGTAAGAAGCCGTTGCCAATGGCTGGGGAGGGGTCGTTGCCCTCTAGGAGGGAAAAGGTGGTGCAACATATCCCGTTGGCCACAAAGGAAATGATATGGGCTGATAAATACGTGAACATGTTTTCGCTATTGACTGATCATTATGAAATTGAACACGTTAGAAATCAGAAAGAACTGTTGCATCCAAGTGTATGGCGAGCAAAGATGGCGGGTTTCAGAGTTGATGAGACAATCGCTAATTGGGCCAGGGCTTTTGGGATGTTCACTGCAATCATGGGGGAACGTAGGCCCGAGGTGTTACAGGAATTGGCCTGTTACCAGACACGAATAATGGAGTTTTATGAATCATACGATGGTGATCAATGGCTGGGTTATGATAATAAATTTCGTAAGGCCAAAGAGCACGACTCATCCCTGACGTGGGATTGTTTCGACTCCATTTCCTGGCAGAAACAGGTCAGGTCAAACCCGACAAAGCCGTCTTCGTTTGGCGGGAATGGGGCAGAGCCTTCCCGCCATCCCTCGTCGGTGCCCTTTCGAGCGGGCGCCAGTAGTGATCAGCACACAATAGTAATGGGAACTCGGGCAAGAAAGGGGTCTGTTGGAGCTTCAACAGGGGCAAGTGCACTAGGCCACAGGGGTCGTGCACGTGTGCAGGGTGCGGGCAGTCTTCACACCCTGAGGGTTCATGCAGAGCCAAGAATGGCGATACAGGGGGCAGAGGCAGCGCCAAACAGGTCTAATGACGGCCGAGGGGCGCTGCTACCTACTCCCATCGACATCATGGCAATGATCCCCTGGCTGAACGAATACTCTGATCATGTCTCCGCCGGGGTGTTGAGGGACGGTTTCTCATATGGTTTCCGCATCCCGGCGGGGGATTTTCGGGGGGAAGCACTGTGTAAGAACCAATTGTCGGTTCAACAAAATACGGTTGTAGTACAGGTAAAGATTGCAAAGGAGGTGGTCCGAGGTCGGGTTGCGGGTCCATATGCGAACCCGCCTGTTCCTAATTTTGTTTGTTCACCGTTGGGAGTGGTCCCCAAGAAGGACCCAGGTGAGTTTCGATTGATACATAATCTGTCCGCTCCTAAGGGTCTTTCCGTGAATGATGCGATTGACCCGGGAGTTTGTTCGGTGCGGTACGCTTCCTTTGATGAGGCCGTCGCCATGTTGAATCGCCTGGGGCCCGGAGCGCTGATGGCAAAATCTGATATCGAGTCAGCGTTCCGGTTGCTCCCGGTACACACACAGGATCAGCGTCTGTTGGGTTTTATGTTCCAGGGACGCTATTACATGGATAAATGTATGCCAATGGGTTGCTCCATCTCTTGTGCGTATTTTGAGAAATTCAGTAGTTTCTTACAATGGGCGTTCACCAGAGCTACGGGCTTTACGCACGTTATGCATTACCTTGATGATTTTCTGTTTCTGGGGGCAGCCGGGGACACGGAATGTGCACAGGCTTTGAGTAAATTTTGTGATCTCATGAAAAGATTTGGCGTGCCACTGGCACCAGGTAAGACAGTGGGGCCGTCCACTTCACTCGAGTTTCTTGGAATTGAGCTTGATTCTGAAGAGGGGTGCTTCCGTTTGCCTAAAGAGAAGGTATTGAAATTTAAGGCCTCGCTTGAGACATGTATTGGCGAGACGAAAGTAACATTGCATCAGTTGCAGCAGGCTGTGGGTCAGCTTAATTTTGCCCTTAGAGTGATACCAATGGCTCGCCCCTTTTCTCGCTCTATTGCTCAAGCTATGGTTGGTCTTAAGGAAGGGCATCACCGCACAAGACACTCGGCAGAGGTTCGCCAGGACATGCGCATATGGTTGGCATTTCTGGCGGATTTCAACGGTCGTGTCCTGTGGAACAAACCAGCGGTTTCCTCTGAGGAGCTGGGATTGTGGACTGACTCGGCAGGGAGTGTGGGTTTTGGCGCCATCTTTGGTAATCATTGGTCGGCACGAACATGGCCGGCATGGTGGCACGAGAGTGGGCTCACAGGTAACATTGGGTTTTTGGAACTGTTCCCTATTCTAGTGGCTTTGAAGACATGGCCGGAGGGGTTTCGTGATCGCACTGTGGTATTCTGGTCTGATAATATGACTGTGGTAGAATGTGTCAATAGTCAGGCAGCACGCTGCAAATGGATATTGAGATTGATGAAAGAAATTGTTCTGCTGTGTATGAAATTAAACGTTCACTTTAGAGCAAAACATGTGCCTGGGGTACTGAACCAGGCGGCTGATGCACTCTCTCGTTCCAACATGCAGGCCTTCCGGGGCCATCTGCCCTCTGCGGACTTGGTGGCGGCACCATTTCCCGAAGTTCTCTGGTCTCTCGGTGCCCCGGATTACAAAACCTCGTGGGAGAGAGTCTAGCCCCCAGGACAAGGAAGGCATATGAAGGGGCGTTCCGTTCCTATTGGGCATTTTTGGGTCCAGCTAGGGGAGAGCATTGGGGGCAGGAAGAGTATGTTCTGAAATTTCTAGTGTCATTGCATCAGGCAGGTCGATAAGTGGCAACAGCCAATAGACACCGAGCCACCATTGCGTTCATGGCGCAGGCTCATGGCATTCAGGACCCCACAGCGTCCTTACTAGTAAAGAAGGCTCTGCGCGGGTGGCAACGCCTTAAGGGTCGTAGAGAGGACGAGAGGCACCCGATAGGGCTAGCAAGGTTGTCCCAGTTAATGGCCGTACTCCCTGCGACTTGTTCATCTCAGTCAGAGACAGTGCTGTTCCGGGCCGCTTTTGCCTTAGCATTCCATGGGGCGATGCGAATAAGCGAACTGGTAGCAAGGAACAAGCAGGATACGGGGGGAGGTTTGTGTCGTGAACACATCCAGATTAAAGGTGACACAATGGTAATCACTATAACCAAGTCCAAGACCGATCAGGGAGCGATCAGAGACAGTGTGGTTGTTCAGCGCACGCTAGGGTCCCCCATGTGCCCAGTGAAATGCGTAGAGGAGTACTTAGCGCAAAGGGCGGCATCATGGGGGGGGAGCTTGCTGAGACATACCGACGCCACCCCACTGACCAGGTTTCAGTTTCAGCGGGTGTTAACAATGGCAATCGCGGCAGCGGGCTTGAACCCGGGCGATTTTGGGACCCACTCAATCCGGATAGGTGCTGCTACAGAGGCTACAGCCAGGGGGTTGAGTGTGGATAAGGTGAAACAGTTCGGGCGTTGGTCCTCGAATTGTTATAAGAGGTACGTGCGGTTGCACATGTTGTGAAGCTAATGTCATGCACTCACGCTTCTTGTTTTCTGTTTGGTTTTCAGTTTCGCGAGCAGGCTTTGCGGGGCGAACTGTGCAGTGGACCCGACACCTGGGGACCAGCGGTCAAAGATCACCGACTGAGAAAAGAGTGGTGTGGGTCGTCGGCCACTCATACGTGAGGCGTGCCGCGGACGTATTCAAAGCAGGTGACATGATTCACATGGCTGGGGAATACGGGTACAGGGTGACCTTCTACGGAAGGGGCGGGCTCTGTATTGACCAGTTTCATAATTTTATGGAGGGATTGTTAGGGCGGACAAGGTCACCGCCATCTGTAATCATAGTGCATCTTGGGGGCAATGATTTGGTGTCCACTAGTCGACGAGTACTTCTCGAGTTAATCCTATCCACAGTAAGTTGGTTGGCGAGAAGGGTTCCAGGGTGCACGATTGCATGATCACATATGATTCCGCGGAAGGTGTGGCGGGGGGCTATTTCTGTGTCAGCTTTAAATCAGTCGGTGAAGAAAATAAATAACAAACTTGGTAGATTGTTTCGTACAGGTAAATTGCATTGTATTCCTCATGGATGTATTCGGGGGGACCATGTGTATCTGGAGGATGGGGTCCATTTGTCCCGGGAGGGGAATGCCTTACTCATAGGAGACTTTGTAGCTTGGTTAAAGAACTTGTGCAGCCATGACCTTTAAGTAGGAGCTTTTGGTGGGGGGCCGGATAAACGGTCAACTATCCGGCCTGTGGCGGTAAGGTCATGATCGGTGAGCAGTAATTGGAAGATCCCTAGAGGTGGGGGCGTCACCCATTATGGATGGGAGCGCCCAGGGGGAGGCGGCCGTTGGCCCCTCCCTGGGGAGGAGGGGCTACGGGCCCCTCCTGGTAATTTCCCGGGGCCAGGACATCTGCGACGGCAGATGTGGTAAGCAGTGTGGGGTGGGAGGGGGGTCTACGCTACCTTCTAGACACCTCACACGAGTCCTCGGACGACCAGTAAGATGGCGTCGAGTAAATAGAGGGCCCCCGTTAAGACAAGGGAAATTGGAAGTTGGCACAGAGGGACAGGCCTCTGTGCGCCCGCCCCTCACAAGTGAGGGGGGAGTTCTGGTTTAGGGATCTGACACCGGTTACGACCTTGCCGTTGGCCCATAATGTTAGGATGTACAATTTTGAATTTTGAGAAATGCATTTACAGGATGTTTTAGAATTGGCTAGGAGAACCTTTGTATTAGAGATGTGTTAAGGTTAGCCAAGAAACATCGTAATGTGTAAATGAAATTGTACATATGAAACTGTTATTTTAATGTTTTGATTTTGTTTCATATTTTAATAAATACGGCCGGGAGGGTAACTCCCTCCCACCTTTCAAAAGCTCAAGAACCGTTTCCGTTTTCCCATTCTTGGGGAGTGTGTTGGGAGGGGGTGACGGGTATCCCAACCATATGAAAAGGGGCGACCACTCGGTCCCCCCGAACGTATGGTGGAGTACCCCGATCCCCCCGGGAAGCCATTTTGGGCGGGAGGCGAGTCTCGGCTGGTATGCCCGAAGCGGCGTAGCCGGGGCGCGCCTTTTCCCGCCCAAGAGGGGTTGTCCTAGACACTTACACCATTGGCCACGCCCCGTAGGCGGATTGAAGGAGGGTCCACGCCCGCCTGAAGGAGGTTAAAAGGAGCAACGATTCAAAGAAGCATCCTCTTGTTCCTGTGCTCAGAAGCTGCACCTCCCCGTTGCACGTGAGCTCGAGACGGAACAAGGAGCCATTTTTGACCCACCCACCAGCCCCTGAGGACAGCGATTTGTTTTGGAATAAAGTCGAGTGACATGATACTGTTTTTCTTTTCAGGTTATTGTCGATTAAAGTTGGTAATTTTTGTTATGTAATAAAGTGATTGCTCTTTCAGCATGTATTTCGGCAAAGCAGTTGCAGCAGAATTAAATGTAGTGCTTGGTAGGAGTTTATACTTTGAAACGTTCAGTATAACTGTCTTTTTCCATCCTCGTTAGTTTAAAAATGTCGTATTTATTTTTGTCGGGCGGTAAGGTCATGATCGGTGAGCAGTAATTGGAAGATCCCTAGAGGTGGGGGCGTCACCCATTATGGATGGGAGCGCCCGGGGGGAGGCGGCCATTGGCCCCTCAAACGGGGAGGCGGTCTCCTCTAAGGATGGGGCCGCCGAAAGGGAAGGCGGTCATAGGCCCCTCCCTGGGGAGGAGGGGCTACGGGCCCCTCCTGGTAATTTCCTGGGGCCAGGACATCTGCGACGGCAGATGTGGTAAGCAGTGTGGGGTGGGAGGGGGGTCTACGCTACCTTCTAGACACCTCACACGAGTCCTCGGACGACCACTAAGATGGCGTCGAGTAAATAGAGGGCCCCCGTTAAGCCAAGGGAAATTGGAAGTTGGCACAGAGGGACAGGCCTCTGTGCGCCCGCCCCTCACAAGTGAGGGGGGAGTTCTGGTTTAGGGATCTGACACCGGTTACGACCTTGCCGTTGGCCCGTAATGTTAGGATGTACAATTTTGAATTTTGAGAAATGCATTTACAGGATGTTTTAGAATCGGCTAGGAGAACCTTTGCATTAGAGATGTGTTAAGGTTAGCCAAGAAACATCGTAATGTGTAAATGAAATTGTACATGATATGAAACTGTTATTTTAATGTTTTGATTTTGTTTCATATTTTAATAAATACGGCCGGGAGGGTAACTCCCTCCCGCCTTCCAAAAGCTCAAGAACCGTTTCCGTTTTCCCATTCTTGGGGAGTGTGTTGGGAGGGGGTGACGGGTATCCCAACCATATAAAATGCGCAACTTACAAAAAGAGCTCCTGAGGTAATAATGCGTGTGCTGTCAGGAAAATTCCGGTTTTGCTCGCTGGCACTTCAGAAGGCTTCAACTGCCAGAAGCGGCATTGTTTCATTATCACTGAACAATGTAAAGCCATTATTACTATATTTATGAATTTTAAATAAAATGTGGAACCTCCTTTTGGTTTCTGCAACTTTTGGGGACTGTTTAGATGGAATATAGCCCTTTAATGTTTTGGATTGCTTAGAACAAAAAAGCAAATGATTCAAGCACCTTTCTATGATGGTATAGGGTTTGGTTGCCAAGCATGGTCTCCACAGAGCAAGCTATATACGCAGAGCACTGAGAAGGGAATATGAATATTCATGAGACGCCAGAAAGGGGCATTGTTAGGCAAGTGGCGATCGCAGGCAATGGAATTTCTAGTGCTCGCTCTGCATCTTTACAAACACGCTAAGTGTTTATTTACAGAATGAATGTTCTTGTTCATCCGCATGTTTTATTATGTCGGCGCTGCTGCGAGCTTCCAGCGCACTAT
This sequence comes from Lissotriton vulgaris, assembly GCF_964263255.1. NCBI lineage: Eukaryota > Metazoa > Chordata > Amphibia > Caudata > Salamandridae > Lissotriton > Lissotriton vulgaris. The sequence continues at coordinate 875,851 of NW_028241521.1, forward strand.
AAAACAACACAGGAAAACAAATACAAGTTTTGTCTTCAATCCACTCACCACGATGTAGTGATGTCATGGATAAGAATGGTGGTCGTGTAGTCATGACCATGTACAATCTACAGAGATTCTACTGTAGTCAGCTTCTTGTGTCCTATTCCTCCCCTTCTGTATTGGCCTTGTACAGTATCCATTCTCTGATGGCTTTATGCTTTATGTTTGCGCACTCTTTGCAGTCTGTATGTTGGCTTTTCAAATACGGAGGCTGCCGGCCTTTCTTTTCTATTTATTACTTTTGTAGCGTTCGCAGCATGCTGTGCTTTAGCTTCTCATGTTTAAAGCTAAAGCTTGGCTTGCCGCAAATGCTACAAAAGTAAAGAAATAGAAAAGAAAGGCAGGCAGCTGCCTTTA